>NC_057807.1:67516303-67537944 GCF_018294505.1 Triticum aestivum
GGGTGGAGGTATTTAAGGAGGGGGGGCTCCTCCGGCTTGGGGAAGGGGGCGCCCGGGGCGGAGTCCGGCTCGGACTCCCCTCGGCGTCCGTGCGGCGCACGGCGGCGCGCGCGGGGAAGGCGGCGGCGACACGGGCCGGCCTGGCTGGGCCGCTGGCCCAGTCGGGCGCGAGGGTTTCTTTAAAAAAACATTCCGCTGAATAGAAAAATTCCTAGAAAAATAAATAAAAATCTAAAAATTCCAAAACAAGTTTTCTTCGTCTAAATAAAATATTTAGAACAAGATGAACTTTTCTTGGCCCCTAAAATGCAGTTTTTAAAACATGCAATTTTTTCTAGGGCAAATAAAAAATCCCGAATAAACTCAAATAGAATCCAAATAATGATTTTAACATTTTTCCTCCGATATTTCAATTATTTTTGGAGAAGTCAAATTATCTCCCCTCATTTATTACTTTTAAAATGAAATATTTCCGGAGAAAAAAAATTGAAATCAAATCCTCGTCTTCATTATTTGATAAAAATTTCAAATATGAAAATTGGAAAATCCCCAACTCTCTCCGAAGGTCCTTGAGTTGCTTAGGATCCCGAGGATTGCAAACGAAAAGCAATAAAATATGATATGCATGGATGACCGATGTATAACATGCCAAATTGGAAATTTGGGATGTTACACTTTATTTTCCAGAAGATATTTAATAGCAGCATGATCGGTGTGAACGATCACTTTGGAATCAACAATGTAGGATCTAAATTTATCACAAGCAAACACCACTGCTAAGAATTCTTTTTCAATAGTAGCATAATTTTGTTGAGCATTGTCTAGAGTTTTACTAGCATAGTCGATAACATTTAATTTCTTATCAACTCTTTGTCCTAGAACAACACCAACAACATTATCACTAGCATCACACATAATCTCAAAAGGCAAGTTCCAATCAGGTGGTTGAACAATAGGTGCAGAAATTAATGCTTTCTTGAGTGTTTCGAAGGCTTCAAAACAATCATCATAAAAAACAAAAGGAGTATCCTTTTGCAAAAGATTTGTAAGAGGCCTTGAAATTTTAGAGAAGTCTTTGATAAATCTCCTATAGAAACCAGCATGACCAAGGAAACTATGAATACCTTTGATATCTTTAGAACATGGCATTTTTTCAATTGCATCAACCTTGGCTTCGTCCACTTCAATACCTCTTTTAGAAATTTTATGGCCCAAAACAATACCTTCGTTAACCATAAAGTGGCACTTCTCCCAATTCAAGACAAGATTTGTTTGCTCACATCTCAACAAAACTCGATCAAGATTGCTTAAACAATCATCAAAAGACTTCCCATAAAGAAAAAGTCATCCATGAAAACCTCAACGATATTTTCACAAAAATCAATGAATATAGCAACCACACATCTTTAAAAGGTAGCAGGTGCATTACATAGACCAAAAGGCATATGCCTATAAGCATAAGTTCCAAAAGGACAAGTAAAAGTGGTCTTTTCTTGATCAAGTTGAGAAACAGGTATTTGTGAAAAACAAAAATATCCATCAAGGAAGCAAAAATGTGTGTGTTTAGACAATCTTTATAGCATTTGATCAATAAATGGCGGGGGTAATGCTCTTTTCTCATTGCTTTATTTAATTTTCTAACATCAATTACATTCTATAGCCTGTGAGAATTCTTTGTGGAATAAGTTCATTCTTATCATTAGGAACAACAGTAATACCTCCCCTCTTAGGGACACAATGAACAGGACTTACCCATCTACTATCAGCTATTGGATAGATTATACCTGCTTCTAGAAGTTCAATATTTTCGTTCTTACCACTTCATTCATCTTCGAATATAACCGACATTGGTGATCAACAACGGGTTTAGCATCAGGTTCCATATTAATCTTGTGCTGGCATAGAGTGGGACTAATGCCCTTAAGATCATCAAGAGTATATCCAATAGCAGCTCGGTGCTTCCTTAGAACTTTCAATAATCTTTCTTCTTCATGTTCTGAAAGGTTAGCACTAATAATAACAGGATATATCTTTTTCTCATCAAGATAAACATATTTCAAAGTGTCTCGCAATTGTTTTAATTCAAACATAGGATCACCTTTAGGTGGAGGAGGACCTCCTAGAATTTCAATAGATGGATTGTGTTTAAGCAGAGGTTGTTGTTCGAACAAGATTCTATCTATTTCATTTCTTTCACACATATGCAAATTATTTTCATGGTCTAGCAAATATTGTTCTAAGGGATTGGTAGGAGGTACAACAATAGAAGCAAGACCAATAATTTCATCCTTAATAGGCAAATCTTTCTTTTGAGGTTTTCTACTAAACTTAGAAAAAAAACTCATGAGATTCATCACCAAAGCAAACACCAAAAGTTTTTTTCTCAGAATCTTTTTTAGCATTAACGGTGTTCAAGAAAGGTCTACCAAACATAATGGGACAAAAGTCATCTTGTGGGGAACCAAGAACAAGAAAATCAGTAGGGTATTTTATTTTCACACACAAGACTTCAACATATCTAAAAATCCCAATTGGTGATATAGTATCTCTATTAGCAAGCTTAATAGTAACATCTATGTCTTCTATTTCAGCGGGTGCTATATCATTCATAATTTCTTGATATAAGGTAAAAGGAATAGCACTCACGCTAGCAACTATGTCACATAAACCATGATAACAGTGGTCTCCTATCTTAACTGAGACAACAGGCATGCCAACAACAGGTCTATGCTTATCTTTTTCATCAGGTTTGGCAATTCTAGCAGCTTCATTACATAAGTAAATAACATGCCCATCAATATTATTGACCAAGAAATCTTTAACCATAGCAACACTAGGTTCTACTTTGATTTGTTCAGCTGGTTTAGGTGTTATAATATAACTTTTGTTAACCATGGTTGAAACTTTAGCATGTTCCTTCATCCTAACAGGGAAAGGTGGATTTTCAATATAAGCAGTGGGAACAGCTGGATCAACATAATAAATGATAGTTTCTTCTTTAGATTTTACTGGTTCTTAAATTTCTTCTTTAATTGGTGGGTGATATTTGAACCACTTCTCTTTAGGAAGATCAACATGAGTAGCAAAATATTCACAAAAGGAAGCTACTATCTCAGAGTCAAGTCTGTACTTAGTGCTAAACTTTTGAAAAGCATCGGTATTCGTAAAAGATTTAAAATAATCAAACTTTGGCTGAATACCCGACTCTTTACCTTCCTCGAGTTCCTAATCTTCAGAGTTGCATATAATTCTTTCTAAAAGATCCCACCGGAACTCAATAGTCTTCTTCATAAAAGAACCAATATAAGAAGTATCGAGCATGGATTAATCAATACGAAAAAGCCGAGCATAAAAATTCTTAATAATAATTTCTCTTGAGAGCTCATGATTGGGGCATGAATATAAGATTGACTTAAGCCTCGCCCAAGCTATCTAGAGCGATACTTTCTCCTTCACGAGGCCAAAAATTATATATATAATTCTGATCACGATGAACTAGATGCATAGGATAATTTTATGATGAAATTCCAATTTCAACCGATTCCAGTTCCAAGATCCAATATCATCGCATAGCCTATACCATGTCAATGTCTTTCCCTTCAAATATAAAGTGAAAATTTTCTTTTCAGTTTCATCTCCGGGCAAACCTGCAAGCTTAAACAATCCACAAATTTCATCCACAAATATCAAGTGCATATCAAGATGTTTGATTCCATCTCCTACATAAGGATTAGCTAGTAGTTGTTCTACCATACCCAAAGGAATTTCATATTCAATATGTTCAGTAGGTGCAGTAGGTTGAGGGATAACTAATTGTGGTTTTGGTAGAGGTGAGGATACCCCGAACAAACCCCTTAAAGGATTGTTTTCCATAGTAACAAGTGACAATAAGTTTCATCACGTAGTAATAATTTTTCCTTACCAATTTCCACTTACCAAGAGCACTTCACTCCCCGACAATGGCGCCAGAAAATAGCCTTGATGACCCACAAGTATATGGGATCAATTGTAGCCTTTTCGATAAGTATGAGTGTCAAACCCAACGAGGAGCAGAAGGAAACGACAAGTGATTTTCAGCAAGGTAATGTCTACAAGTGCTGGAATTGTAAGTAACAGAGTAGTTTGATAACTACATAATTTGTAATGAGCAAGTAATGGTAGTAGTAACCAAAGTGCAGCAAGGTATCCCAATCCTTTTGAGGCAAAGTACAGGCCAAAACGGTGTCTTATGATAAGCAAAGTGTTCTTGAGGGTACACGGGAATTTCATCTAGTCACTTTCATCATGTTGGCTCGATTCGTGTTTGCGACTTCGATAATTTGGTATGTAGATGGACCGGTGCTTAGGTGCTATTCTTACTTGAACAAACTTCCTACTTATGATTAACCCCCTCTCAAGCATCCTCAACTACAAGAAAAGTATTAAGAATAAATTCTAACCATAGCATTAAATTTCTGGATCCAATCGGTCCATTACCGAATAGCGCATAAACTAGGGTTTAAGCTTCTGTCACTCTCGCAACCCATCATATAATAACTACTCCACAATGCATTCCCTTAGGCCCAAATATGGTGAAGTGTCACGTAGTGGACGTTCACATGAAACGAGTAAGGGAATCACAACATGCATATCATCAAAATATCGAACACATATCAAGTTCACATGATTACTTGCAACATGATTTCTCCCGTGACCTCAAGAACAAAAGTAACTACTCACAAATAATAATCATGCTCAAGATTAGAGGGGTATTAAATATCATAATGGATCTGAACATATAATCTTACGCCAAATAAACCATATAGTAGTCAACTACAAGATGTCATCAACACTACTAGTGACCCACAAGCACCAATCTATAGTTTCGGTACAAAGATTGAACACAAGAGATGAACTAGGGTTTGAGAGGAGATGGTGCTGTTCAATATGTTGATGGAGATTACCCTCCCCAAGATGGGAGAGTTGTTGGTGATGATAATGATGATTTCCCGGTCTGGGAGGGAAGTTCCCCCGACGGAATCGCTCCGCCGGAGGGCAAAAGTACTCCTGCCCAGGTTCTGCCTCGAGATGGCGGCGGTTCGTCCCGAAAGTCCTCTCCTTATTTTCTCTAGGTCAAAATGACTTATGTATCAGAGGAGGGGCACAGGAGGTGGGCCGAGGTGAGCATAACCCACCAGGGCGCGCCTGGGCTCCCTGGCCCACCCAGGTGGGTTGTGCCCACCTGGTGGGCCCCCTCTGGTACTTATTTGCTCTAATAATTCTCATTTATTCCATAGAAAATCCTCACAAAGTTTTAGCTCATTTGGAGTTGTGCATAATAGGTAGCCTGGCGTAGCTTTTTTAGGTCCAGATTTCCACCTGCCGGAATTCTCCCCCTTTGTGTGTACCTTGCATATTAAGAGAGAAAAGGCATTAGAATGACTCCAAAAAGCATTATTATGCAATAAAACAACATAAATAATATTAGGTAAACATGATGCAAAATGGACGTATCACATAACGCCATGAGTATATCGGGAAGTTGCGAGGCCAGCGGCGCATTTAAAGGACTCATGGTATTAAGCCCGCTTATAAAAGAGACTAGCCGTTGTTATCCCCATACACCTTCTGCTTCCTCTCGCCACAGCCTTTCCTAATACACAGAGCTCTAGCTCCATGATCCACCTTCCCCAAAAGACCTCCTCCCCCTTGAACTCGGCAACGGCCGGATCTAGGGCGAAGGACAAATGGGAGGCCTTGTGCGTCACCAATGACGACATTGAGGACCTGAAGCAAGCGGGATACCTCTCTGTCGACATCGCTCATCGGACTCCGGAGGAGGGCCAAGTCATACCAATGTCCCGCCCCGGTGAACGGATGGTGCTCATTCCCCATTTTATCCGGGCACTGGGCTTTCCTCTTCACCCTTTTGTCCGGGGACTGATGTTCTTCTACGGGTTGGACTTCCACGACCTAGCTCTGAATTCTTTCCTTCATTTCTCGGCCTTTATCACCATCTGCGAGGCCTTTCTTGGGTCTAGCCACACTTCGGCCTATGGCTGATAGTGTTGAACGTCAAGCCGAAGATTGTTGACGTCTAGCAGGCGGACTGAGGGGGGCGATGGTGAGCAGGGTCACCTAAATCGGGTGGCCGAAGGGCATGTTTATCGACACCATCAATGTCTGGCAAAAAGAGTGGTTCTACATCATAGAGCCCCGCGACAAGGCTTGGGCGGCTGCTCCGGAATTCAGATCCGGACCCCCGGTGAGGTTAACCTCATGGACCAAGAACGATCTTGAGTGGGGGTCTACTACCGAGGTGGATCCGCTACACAAGTGTGTCTCTAACATGATAAAGGCGTGAGCCAAGGTAACAAACACGGTCCAGATCATGCTCCATCGCCACCTCCTTTCTTGCCAACCCCGAGCAATGCCAATGTGGTCCTGGAAGGCCGAAGACCCCCACACCGTGCAACACTTCTATGGCACCACCAATGAGAAGCTATGGAAGGTGTTGTTTAAGCCGCAAAAGACATGGTCGGACAAGAAGGAGGACATCAGCCTCGATGATGAGAACCCCACTAAGGATGTAACAAAATATCATTCATTTTGTATTTGGATATTTGTAGATCGAATAAGACCCTTAACTCCTTCTTCTCATTCCCATAGAGTTGGCTGAATAGGCCCGTGCAGATTGACAGCCTAGCCCTGATATGTCTCCAACGTATCTGTAATTTTTGATTGTTCCATTCTATTATATTATCCATCTTGGATGTTTTATATGCACTAATATACTATTTTGTATCGTTTTTGGGACTAACCTATTAATATAGTGCCCAGTGTTAGTTGTTGTTTTTTCCTTGTTTTTATCTTTTACAGAAGATCAATACCAAACGGGACAACACTTTTTGAGGATTTTACTTGGACCATAAGACAACCATGAAGCTTCGGGAGGAGGCCATCCACTACCAAAAAAGACACATCCGTAACATTTTGGGCCGAACATAATTTTTTCTGTCATGCTTATGACACTTCTATGACGATAATTGTGACAAAACCATGTATCATCATAGATGTGGTGGGCTCCTTGTCGGTGTCAAAACCGGCGGATCTCGGGTAGGGGGTCCCGATCTGTGCGTCTTAGGCTAATGGTAACATGAGGCAAGGTACACAATGTTTACCCAGGTTCGGGCCCTCGCGATGGAGGTAAAACCCTACTTCCTGCTTGATTGATATTGATGATATGAGTTGTACAAGAGTTGATCTACCACGATATCGTAGAGTCTAAACCCTAGAAGCTAGCCTATGATGATTATGATTGTGATCGTCCCTCTAAGGACTAAACTCTCCAGTTTATATAGACACTGGAGAGGGCTAGGGTTTACATGGAGTCGGTTACAAAGAAGGAATTATAATATCCGGATCGCCAAGCTTGTCTTCCACGCAAAGGAGAGTCCCATCAGGACACCGGACGGATTCTTGAGTCTTGTATCTCCACGCTCCAATAGTCCGGACAAAGTATATAGTCCGGCTGTCTGGATACCCCCTAATCCAGGACTCCCTCAGTAGCCCCTGAACCAGGCTTGAATGACGATGAGTCCGGCGCGCAGTTTTGTCTTTGGCCTTGCAAGGTGGGTTCCATCTCCGAATAGTAATTATCGAACCGTGTCCGGATCTGCAAGATGATCTTCACATACCACCGTAGGGAGCACAGCATAAATCTGATCTATTGGCAATCTTTGTACGTTGTGCCCTTGCATCGTGGCCCGGCCCAACACGAACCGGTTTTTCTTAGCCCACCTCGATACACATTGCGAGGCGGTTTTATTGGCACGCCCTGCCAAAGCAAAGATCGTGTTCCCGTTATTACGAGATCTTCCATCAATACGGGCGTGCGTAACCCCACGACGACTGTTGGTATGACTCCGTATTTTTAGATAAGTCTCAAGCGGTCACGCTGAGGACTCTTCATATTCACCCCCTATATAAAGGGGCCGAGGCCGATACCTCTTTTCCACCACCCTTGCGCCCTTTCGCATCTCGAGTTCTAACACCCGAGACCCAAGCTCAAAACACCCCAATCCTCCAATATGTCCGGATCCAACCCTCAAGGTCGGTGGGTGGCCTCCTTGGTCAAAGAGGAGGACATTGTGAGGCGTAGGGAGGTCGGATATCTGACTGCCGACATCCAACACAGTCTCCCTGCTCTGGGGCAGGTCATCCCTACTCCCGAGCCTAATGAGAGCATCGTATTTGTTTCTCACTTCCTCCGCGGCTTGGGCCTCACCCTTGACCCCTTTGTGAGGGGGCTCATGTTCCATTACGGGTTAGATTTTCACGATCTAGCTCCGGACGCTATCCTCCATATCTCGTCGTTCATCATTGTGTGCGAGGCTTTTCTCCACGTCACTCCGCACTTCGGCTTATGGCTCAAGACCTTCAATGTGAAGCCGAAGATGATTGAGGGGCAACATGCGGAGTGCGGAGGTGCCGTAATAAGCAGGAACGCCGATGCCCCATGGCCAGAGGGTTCTTTCCCAAAGGTATCCGATTTATGGCAGCGAAGGTGGTTTTACGTCATGGCTTCCAGAGGTACAAAATGGGTGGCTGCCCCCGACTTCCGTTCGGGCCCTCTGTTGGTGTCAAAACCGGCGGATCTCGGGTAGGGGGTCCCAAACTGTGCATCTAGGAGGATGGTAACAGGAGACAAGGGACACGATGTTTTTACCCAGTATCGGGCCCTCTCGATGGAGGTAGAACCCTACTCCTGCTTGATTGATATTGATGATATGGGTAGTACAAGAGTAGATCTACCACGAGATCAGAGAGGCTAAACCCTAGAAGCTAGCCTATGGTATGATTGTTGTTCGTCCTACGGACTAAAACCCTCCTGTTTATATAGGCACCGAAGAGGGTTAGGGTTACACAGAGTCGGTTACAATGGTAGGAGATCTACATATCCGTATCGCCAAGCTTGCCTTCCACGCCAAGGAAAGTCCCTTCTGGACACGGGACAAAGTCTTCAATCTTGTATCTTCATAGTCCAAGAGTACGGCCAAAGATGATAGTTCGGCTATCCGGACACCCCCTAGTCCGGGACTCCCTCAGTAACCCCTGAACCAGGCTTCAATGACGGCGCGCATATTGTCTTCGACATTGCAAGGCGGGTCCTCCTCCGAATATTTCATAGAAGATTTTGAACACAAGGATAGTGTCCGGCTCTGCAAAATAAGTTCCCCATACCACCGTAGAGAGAATAATATTCACATAAATTCAATCTGCTGACGTATTTCGTGGCGTGACATCACACCATGGCCAAGCCTTTATTCGAATCGTTTTAACTGTTCCATCTAAGCGCGTTTAGTGAGGCGGTTTCCTTGGCACGTCTTGTCAAAGTAGAGATCGTGTCCCCTTATTCCGGGATTCTCATCAATACGGGCGTGGGCAACCCAACCGCGCCATTGATTATGGCGCTTGGGAGATAAGCGAGTTTTACCAGGCTGGTGGGGACGCATAGTTTCATCCGTCCATATAAGGGGATAAGGATCCACCTTTTTACCTACGCCTTCTTCCTCCTTTGCTTATCCATTTCCGTGCACTCGAGCTCCAGCGCCCAAGTCCGCACATCTCTCCTCAACCTTCCCCAGCCATGTCCGGAGCGGGAGGCAAGTGGATGGCCTCCTCCATCATGGAGGGGCACATCAAGAGGCTGTGGAAGGCCGGATATTTGTCCAGCGACATCGCGCATCGGCTCCCCGACAAGGGGCAGCTCATCCCCACCCCTGGACCCCATGAGAGGGTGGTGTTTCTCACCCACTTCCTCCACAGACTAGGTTTTCCACTTCATCCATTTGTCCGGGGGCTCATGTTCTACTACGCCCTGGATTTCCATGATCTGCCCCTGAATTTCGTCCTCAACATCTCGGCGTTCATCGTCGTGTACGAGGCCTTCCTCCGCATCAAGCCCCACTTCGGCTTATGGCTGAAGACCTTCAATGTCAAGCCGAAGGTAGTGGGGGGCCAGCAGGTGGAGTGTGGAGGTGCCATGGTGGGCAAGATGCCCAATGTTACATGGCTCGAGGGCTCCTTCGTGGAAACCATCAAAGGGTGGCAATCGGGGTGGTTCTACATCATCGAGCCGCGTGACCCTAAATGGGCAGCGGCCCCCGAGTTCCGATCTGGCATCCCCACATGGCTCACCTCCTGGAAAGAGAAGGGCCTAACATGGGAAATTCGGAAGAGCTGACCGGACTCCAAACCTGCGTCCAAAACCTTGTGAACAAGAAGATCAAGCTCGTAAACGTAGTCCAGGTCATGCTCATCCGCCGGATCCTCCCGTGCCAACAACGGGCCTCTAGCTTGTGGGGGTTTGATCCAGCGCAGCACCAAACCTTGAGCAGGCTCTTCAACACTACGTACGAAGATGCCTGGAAAGTGCTGTTCAAGGGCGCCGAGGCTCCGGCATCCGCTACCGAAGATCACGGATTCAGCTCACAGCGTCAAGCCGGCGAGGTAAGCTATTTTACCCTTTACAGCACACTTATTTTCCATAGTTTGACTCTATGCGGGATCTAAACTCCCTTACCTTTGATAGGCCTGGCAAAAGAAGTCCGGGCAGGTTAACTGTCCGGCTCCCTTGCCAGAATACCCAGCGGACGCCCGATTGACGGAGCTGCTGGTTCCGGCACCTTATGTGGTGCCGGAGAAGAAGGCCAAGAAGAAGGCCACGGGAACTCGAAAGAATTCCCGGCGCCAGGTGTTGTCGGACTCATTGTCCGATGACTCCGAGGCAGACTTCTCCCACGAAGGCGAGGAGGAGGAAAAAGAGGCCTCTCCCCCAGCAGGGGGAGAGAAGAAAAGGAAGGCCGCCCCAACGGGGGAGGCCGAAGGGTCCAAAAAGGGAAGGACCCTCCCTCCGGACTACTCCAACAACGCCGACGACGGCGAAGAGGAGTGGCCACCGAGGACTAAGCCCCTGGCGACATCGTAAGTGTCCGGATACCAGAATAACTCATGGCGTTTTGTTTGTCGCATAGAATCTCCTAACGTCGAATATAACCCTGCAGCCCGCACAAGGATGGGTTCGACATTTGAACGAGCGGCTCCCTAGCCTCGTCGGACATGAATAGCATTTCACTTCCAGCCGTCTCCTCTCCTCGCGCTACGGATGACGCCGAGGTTGGGTCCCAAAAGGGGCCCAACCAGGAGGAGGAGGTCCCGAAGGTGCCGCAAGGCAACCTTCCGGACTTCGGGCACACGGGGAATCAAACCCCGAAGGGTTCTGAGTTCGGCCCTGGGCCGGACTCCGCACCGGAACCTTTAGTGGTTCCGGAGTCCGGCAGGCGGCCCCTTCGTAAGAAGGGCGAGACTGCGACACCGGCGACCTCCGTCCAACCGGAGGCACCGGATAATTTGCTGGAGGCGCTTAACGGCGCCTCCATCGATGAGGAGCACCGCACTGTTATGAGTGTGGTGATCCAGAAGGTTCAGTCCGCCAAGAGCGGGCTGACTGAAGCCTGCGCCAGCCTTCTAACAGGCTTTGAGGTATGTATTTAAGAGGGTGTTTGTTTCCAGGGACTTATTGGTCTAGGGACTTAAAAAACTCCCTATAAGTCCCATCTAAAGCAAACAGGAGGGACTTATAGGGACTTAAAGTGGGCATTTGGGACTTATGAAATAAGACTCTCAAGGAGGGACTTATAGGGACTTATAGTTGTAATATGGTCTTATGGGGACTTATAAGTCCTAGGAACCAAACATATACGGACTTTTTAGGGACTTGGAACTTATAAGTTGGGACTAAAAAAGGTCGTAGGACTTATGAACCAAACAGGGCCTAAGATATGTAAAAATATTACCGCATAGACAGTAGCCCCTGATGCTCTGTTTGGTGTTCGAAAAGAAAAGCCGAATTGAGGATCTTAAAAAAGATGTACGCAGGAGTCTAACATAAGTATGTCAATACGGGAATGCAGGCTGCGCTGCTGACCTCTGCCGCACTGACTGCGGAGGTCAATGCATTGAAGCAGAGCCTCGAGCGGTCCGAGAACGAGCTCGACCTTGACAAGAAGCAGCTTGAGGACAAGGAAGGTAAGTAATACCTTATGGGTGTATATAAAAAATGTGGTTGCAAAAAATAACAGGAATAACGTGAAAATTGCAGGGGCCACGAACGAGGTGGCGACCCTGAAAGAAGCGGTGTCCAGGGCCGAAAGCAATGTGGCCGCGGAACGCACCGAGCGAGAGAAGCAGGAGGCGCGGGTGGAAGAGGTGCAGCAAGAGCTCTAGGTTCTTGTGGAAAAACACGAGAGTTTGGAGCGTGACTCGAAGACTCGAGAGTCCGAGCTCGCCTCGGCTCTTGAGAGCGCCAAAGCCGCTAAGGCCGAAGCCCAAAAGGCCCTCCAGGAAATGAGGCAATAAAGAAGATAGCGGCGGGTAAGGCATTCTTCATGCAAAGCAAGCACGTGAAAGTGAATTACTTGTTACTTACCTGAATTCGGAGCTCTCCAGGAGCATTCGCATATCTGCCCCGCAGTGTGTCCGACGCCGCCGCCTTCTACCGGGCCGAGGAAGGGAGCTCGACGGAGAAGGTGTTCTGGTCTTAGTATGCTGAGGCCGGCCACCCGGTGCCCCTGAGCAACCAGCTGAAGCAGCTGGTCGAGCTCCATAAGGTGGCCGAACAGGCTATGAAGGGCATCATAGTTCGGCTATGGCCCGAGGAACCCATGCCTGGGAGCTACTTCGGGCTGGTGAGGCGGCTGGTGGACGCCTGTCCATGGATTGAAGTCATCAAGCGCTCTGTCTGCATCGAAGGTGCCCATAGGGCCCTTGCCCGTGCTAAAGTGCACTGGGGCAAGATGGTCGCTGAGAAGCTTGTGACGGATGCTCCACCGCTGGGCAGGGAGTATCGCAAGCCCGAGATGTATTATGAGAACGTCCTGAAGGGTGCCCGCCTTATAGCGGGTGAATGCTCGAAAGATGTAATTTTTTAGTAACCTCGCATTTGTTATCCTGTACGCTTGAAAACTTGTTCATATGCACTAAGCAACGCTTGTGAATTTAAAATATTACCTTCTGTGTGGCCGTTTGTTAAATTTGAAAGATGGCAAGTCGTCGGCTTCTGCCCCCATGCCACGAGTGCTGGGGTGTTCGGGATAAACTTGAGCGCTCTTTTTCCCATCCTTGGGTCCTTTGAGGGAGGCGCTCAACGCAACGAACAAGGCAACCGGACTATAATGCTTCAACACTCTCACTTAGCCATAGAATTCTATAATTTTAAATTTCGGTGAAGCCCCTAGTATTCGGAAGACCGAGTTCGAGTCGCTATCCACGCCTGGGCCGGACAAAGCCGACTCCTCGCTCTAAGCGGCATAAGTCTTTAGGGACTCGAAGAAACCTCTCGAACAACGACCGGCTCTCGCCCTATCATGACGGTCAGTTTTAGCTTTCTCCATTGAGGTGCTAGATCTAGCTCAACTGGGGCACAATCGCAGTGGTTCTCCCAGCGCTACCTTAGCCGATATAATAGAACGTAAGGTACCAAAACATGGGAGCCGGTCAAACCCAACTATTGACCCAAGACATGATTCGGAGCCGATGCATATAATGCTATAAGTTCGGGGTGCCGCACTTGTGAAAGTGTTCGGACTTATCACACCATATTTTGGGGTACCTAAGCCCTTGGTGTATTTGGCCGTACCAAAGCGTACGGGTGCAACATGTCATAAGTGAACATATATAGATAGAAAAAGGAATGCAATAATAGGCAAAAAGCTATGTATTGTTTATTCAAAAAAAAGGTTGCGGTAAAAGCGGAACGATACAAATAGTGCGATAAGCAAGGGACGGGACTATTTGACATGTCGCCCTCCAGGGAGCGAGCTGCGGGGTGATGTGTAAAACAAGTATACTTCTCGTTATAGAGACCACCTGGACACTTGACGTAGCTTTTTGCTTCCCTAGCTGTTGCATCGTGTGTTCGGCAATTCTACTGTCGGACAGGGCTTCTTGAGAAAGGAGTCTTGAAAGTAAGAGAAAAAAGAAGAATGACACAATTGGGAGCCCCTAGTGCGGTTGAGCCGCATTCTGGGCCTGCCGTGGTCGTGCTCCTCCCCCTATGCCCATGGTATTTCCAGAGCATAATTATGTATGCGTAGTACTGGTTTCGCAATTTCGCGAGGGCTGGGGTTGGGGCCGCATTGCTACGCGTGCTCGGAACGTGCCAGGCGGTCTTGTTGTTGGTTACTCCGGGCACGCTTGACGGTGTCCGGCCGTTTAATAGCCGGACTCGAGAATTGCCTTAAGAGTCTGCTTTGTACTTCTGCCGCGAGGGCCGCCGTCTGCTCCTCCGTTTGGAGAGAGCGTTCGGTGTTCCCTTTGACTATAATGACTCCTCGAGGGCCTGGCATCTTGACCTTGAGGTATGTGTAGTGCGGCACCGCATTGAACTTTGCAAATGCAGTTCGTCCGAGCAGTGCGTGATAGCCGCTGCGGAACGGGACTATGTCGAAGATTAACTCCTCGCTTCGGAAGTTATCCGGGGATCCAAAGACTACTTCAAGTGTAACTGAGCCTGTACAGTTGGCCTCTACACCTGGTATGACGCCTTTAAAGGTCGTCTTTGTGGGTTTAATCCTTCAGGGGTCTATGCCCATTTTGCACACTATATCCTGGTAAAGCAGGTTCAGGCTGGTGCCGTCGTCCATCAGGACTCTAGTGAGGTGAAATCCGTCAACGATTGGGTCTAGGACCAATGCGGCGAATCCGCCATGGCGGATGCTAGTGGGGTGGTCCCTTCGATCAAAAGTGATCGGGTAGGAGGACCATGGATTGAACTTTGGGGCGATTGGCTCCATCGCATATACGTCCCTTAGTGCATGCTTCCGCTCCCTTTTGGGTATGTGGGTTGCGTATATCATGTTCACCGTCCGCACTTGTGGGGGAAAGCCCTTCTGTCCTCTATTGTTCGGCGGCCGGGGCTCCTCCTCATCATCTCTATGCAGCCCCTTGTCATTGTTTTCGGCAGCTAACTTGCCTGCCTGCTTGAACACCCAACAATCCCTGTTGGTGTGGTTGGCTGGTTTTTCTGGGGTGCCATGTATCTGGCACGAGCGATCGAGTATTCGGTCCAAATTGGACGGGCCCGGAGTATTTCTTTTGAATGCCTTTTTCCGCTGACTGGGTTTGGAGCCTCTGAGTCCTGCATTGACTGTCGTATCCTCAACATTATCGCCGTTAATGCGGCGCTTGTGCTTGTTGCGACGCGACCTGTCGTTGCTGTCCTTGGTATCCGAATTACCAGGGCTCTTGGTCATGTTGTTCCTATGAGCTAGCCAGCTATCCTCTCCCGCGCAGAAGTGGGTCATGAGTGTTGTGAGGGCTGCCATGGATTTCGGCTTTTCCTGTCCTAGGTGCCGGGCAAGCCACTCGTCGCGGATGTTATGTTTGTAGGCTGCAAGGGCCTCTGCATCCGGACAGTCGATGATTTGATTTTTCTTGGTTAGGAACCGTGTCCAGAATTGTCTTGCCGATTCGTCTGGCTGCTGAATTATGTGGCTTAGGTCATCGACGTCTAGTGGTCGCACATACGTGCCCTGGAAGTTGTCGAGGAATGCGGCTTCTAGGTCTTCCCAACAACCAATTGACTCTGCTGGCAAGCTGTTAAGCCAATGCCGAGCTGGTCCTTTAAGCTTGAGTGGGAGGTATTTGATGGCGTGTAGATCATCACCGCGGGCCATGTGGATATGAAGGAGATAGTCCTCGATCCAGACCGCAGGATCTGTTGTGCCATCGTATGATTCAATGTTTACGGGTTTGAAACCCTCAAGGATTTGATGATCCATTACTTCGTCTGTGAAGCATAGTGGGTGTGCGGCCCCTTTGTATTGGGCTATATCACGACGCAGCTCAAATGGGCTTTGTCTACTTTGTTCGGCCCGGCCAGAATTGCCATATCCGGCGTGACGGTTATCATCACGTATCGTGGGGCGCCCACGCGATCTGTAGATCGATCTTGTTTGCCTTGCCTTGTCCTCCAGTATATCCTGCAGGTATGGCGCATTTTCTCGCGTCTTGGTATTTTTTGAGGGGCGCCGGGGTGCAGGTTGAGTGGAGGGCCGAAAGGCCTCTTTGTCGCAGCCACGAGGTGGCCGGTCGGCCGTATCATGCGCTGGTGATGTAGGTTTAGGTGCTTCCTCCTCTAATCGAGGTAGCAGCCTACATTTTGGGTAGCTCTTGGAGGGGTGAGGGAGTCCTGGACTAGGGGGTGTCCGGACAGCCGGACTATAATCATCAGCCGGACTCCAAGACTATGAAGATACAAGATTGAAGACTTCGTCCCGTGTCCGGATGGGACTTTCCTTGGCGTGGAAGGCAAGCTTGGCAATACGGATATGTAGATCTCCTACTATTGTAACCGACTCTGTGTAACCCTAGCCCTCCCCGGTGTGTATATGAACCGGAGGGTTTTAGTCCATAGGACAACAACCATTACAACAATCATACCATAGGCTAGCTTCTAGGGTTTAGCTTCCTTGATCTCGTGGTAGATCTAATCTTGTACTACCCATATCATCAATATCAATCAAGCAGGAGTAGGGTTTTACCTCCATCGAGAGGGCCCGAACCTGGGTAAAAACATCGTGTCCCTTGTCTCCTGTTACCATCCGCCTAGACGCACAGTTCGGGACCCCCTACCCGAGATCCGCCGGTTTTGACACCGACATTGGTGCTTTCATTGAGAGTTCCTCTGTGTTGTCACCAATAGGCTTGATGGCTTCTTCAATCAACAACGCTGTCCAGGGTGAGACTTTTCTCCCCGGACATATCTTTGTGTTTGGCGGCTTCGCACTGCGGGCCAATTCGCTTGGCCATCTGGAGCAGACCGAAAGCTACGCCCCCGGCCATCAGGTCAGGTTTAGAAGCCTAAACTTCACTGCCGACATCCACAGAGACTTGATCTTCGATGGATTCGAGCCACAGCCGAGCGTGCCACGCTGTCACGATGGGCATGATTTAGCTCTGCCGCCGGACTGTGCCCTGGAGGCCGCACACGAGTCCGCTCTGACCCATAGTTCGGAGCAGACCGCACAGATCGAGGACAGGTGGCTGGACACCGCCTCGGGGGCTGCAACTTCTACGGCGATAGAGCCGAATACTGATCTTGTCCCTTATAAAGCTCGTGACTCCGAGGCGCCGGACTCCTTGCCAGACTCCGAACCTCCTGCGCCCTTGCCAATCAAATCCGATTGGGCGCCGATTATGGAGTTCACCGCCACGGACATCTTTCAGCACTCACCCTTTGGCGACATCCTGAATTTGCTAAAGCATCTCTCGTTATCAGGAGAACCCTGCCGGACTGCGGTCAGGACGGTTGGGATGCGGACGACGAAGAAATTCAAAGCCCACCCACCACCCACTTCGTAGCCACTGTCGACGATCTAACCGACAAGCTAGACTATGACTCCGAAGACATCGATGGTATGGACGACGATGCCGGAGACTACCAAGAACCAGCGCCTACCGAGCACTGGAAGGCCAACCCAAACCATGTATATATGGTGGACACCCCAAAAGAAAGCGATGACGAGGAACAACGGGACGCGGCAAAGGATAATTCCGCCGACAAACAACCAAAACGGCGACGCAGACGCCGCCCTAAGTCCCGCCTCGACAAAAACAGCACTCCTAATGACCCAGCGATAGAGCAGGGCAAACCAGTGGACGACAAAGATGCATCCAAGCAGCCATCCGAGCAGGACGAATCGGACAATCAATCCATGCACGGCGAAAACAACAGTCCAGACGAACTCACGCCGGACACACCACCAGAGCATAAGAACCTGCACAAAAGACTGGTCGCCACTGCAAGAAGTCTGAAAAAGGAAAAACGGAAGCTCAAAACAGCGGAAGACATACTCAGAATGAGGTGGAGCAAAGTACTCAAGTCCGCGGACAAATATGGCAATAGCCACCAAACAAAGAGCTATCCAAAGCGCAAGCTGCTGCCAGAATTTGACGAGGAGGCCATAGAGACCCCACAGTCAAAAAGCAAAGAGGCCGCCTGGCCGGATAGACAACCAGATGACAGGCCAAAAGCGACAAGCGGCACCACACACAAGACGACACACGATCCTCACAAAACAGATGGCCCAGTCAGGTCCATTTACGGGCCAAAAAAGAGGGCCCCAGGAAGCAACAGAACACGCCACATGTTCGAAGATAACGGCACGCCTAAATACAGGGGAGCCGCACACCCACTATGTTTCACCGATGAGGTGCTGGATCTTGAATTTCCAGCGGGATTCAAACCCGTAAACATAGAGGCATACGACGGAACAATAGACCCTGGAGTCTGGATCGAGGATTACATACTACACATACACATGGCTAGAGGAGATGATCTCCACGCCATAAAATATCTACCCCTCAAGCTCAAAGGGCCAGCTCGGCATTGGCTCAAAAGCCTCCCAGAAAATACTGTTGGAAGTTGGGAAGAGCTCAAGGACGCGTTCAGAGCAAATTTTCAAGGGACTTATGTCTGCCCTCCATATGCAGACGATCTAAGTCATATAACTCAACAGCCCGGAGAGTCAGCGCGCAAATTCTGGAATAGGTTCCTCACCAAAAAGAACCAAATAGTCGACTGTCCGGACGCCGAAGCCTTAGCAGCTTTTAAACATAATGTCCGTGATGAATGGCTCACCAGACACCTCGGCCAAGAAAAGCCTAGAACAATGGCCGCGCTAACAAGCCTAATGACCCACTTTTGCGCAGGGGAAGACAGCTGGCTAGCAAGATGTAGCACCAGTGACCCGAGTACATCCGAGATCAGAGATGGAAACGGAAAATCACAGCGCAGAAAGGACCAGCGCCGAAACAAAGAAAAATCCCAAAGAACACGGCGGTCAACGCCGGATTCAAAAGCTCGTGGCTGAACAACAAAACACTGCCTCTTAAGGACAACAGTGAAGAGCTATTCAACTCCACAGCACCTCCGGAAGGCCTGCAAACCACACCCACCGAAATTGTTGGGTCTTCAAACAGTCCGGCCGACTCAACGCCGAACACAAGGGGCCCGACGCGCCAAGCGAGGATGACGACGAACCCCACCAGCAGAGCGCCGGAAAACAAAAGACTTTCCCACAAGAAGTCAAAACAGTAAACTCACTTCATGTGATAATACGGAGCAACAGTGCGGTACCCGCCAAAGTAGGTATCGCACGGTCCACCCCAGCGGAACTTCGAGGTTGGATGTCAAAACCAATTACTTTCGACCACCTGGACTATTCCAGAAGTATTCAAAATGCAGGATGGACTGCTCTGATATTGGATCCTATAATCGACGGACTACAATTTACACAAGTCCTGATGGACGACGGCTGCGATTTAAACCTGCTATATCCGGACACAATCTGCAAGTTGGGGATAGACCTTACTAAAATTCGACATAGCCACACTTCCTTCAAAGGAGTGACGCCAGGCCCTTACGCGAAGTGCACAGGCTCCTTACTACTAGAAGTTGTGTTCGGGTCACCCGACAACTTTCAACGCGAAAAGCTAATCTTTCATGTCGCCCCATTCAAAAGTAGCCATCAAGCACTATTGGGACGTGAAGCTTTTACCCGCTTTAATGCAATACCACACTATGCGTCTCTTACACTTAAAATGCCCGGTCCATGCGGCATCATCTCACTAAAAGGTTGTCGGAGTAATGGGCCACGGGTAGGCCGACCCGGGACCCAGGATCTTTCAAGACATCGGGGCAGGCCGCGCCCCTCTGGCCGAGTCCCAGCCGGCGACCTCCGGAGAGGCCGGGTTCATGAGGGCGATCTCCCGAAAAGCCGAGTCCCAGACGACGACTTTAAAGCAAGCCGACTCCAGGCTTGCGACCTCCAGGAGTGCCGACTATGGGAGTCGGCCCGCGATGTTTCACGAAGACCGATGCACTGTGACCGAGGGGTGGGCATGGCTACAATGAGCCGTATCGCCGGGAGATCTCCGGTGAGGCGCGGCACTGTTGCCATGCCTCCCCTGACCTCAGCCACAGTGCATGAAGCACTGTGCCCACGACGCCGGCTTGTACGGCCCAGAGATCGCAGGGCCACCCGTTAGTGGGTGAATCGGAGACGGCCAGAGCGCCCGAAGACGGCCCTGAGGGAGTCGGCCTCCACGGAGTCGGCCGCCTCCCGCCAGGGCCCCACAAGCCATAAACCAGATTGGATGGGGAGTGGCGACAGTGATCGCCTGACAGACGGCGGCACTGTTGCCACGACCCCATGACCAAGCCTACGTCATCAGGAGTGCTGCACAGTGTTCGGCCTGTCCGCGGGACCCACCAGTCGGCGGGCCCCAGAAGCCGGCAGAAAGGACGGCGGCATGAGAGACAGACGGCTGGGGGCCACGCCCAGTCAGATTACTATTATACCCCCGGGGGGTAGGCCTATATAAACCCCCCGGGACACCCATGCAAAGGGTTCGGCCTTTGATAGAGTTAGACACATAAACAGGGGAGAAGAGAGCTAGCCTAGCTCCCTCCTGCCTCCCGATACAGCTCCAGGAGCACCCTTGTAACCATTTCGCCATAGTGACCATGCGGAGACCCCGCAGAGCAGCAGTAGGGGTGTTATATCCCTGGAGAGCCCCGAAGCTGGGCAATATTCGCCGGCGCGCATGTGTGCGCCTCATCCCGTTTCCAGGCACCGGCGACGTTCTACTCGCCCCCACCATGATAAGCCATCCTTTGGCATATGTTGCACCCAACCCCCAACATTTGGCGCCCACCGTGGGGCGAGGTGCACCGTCGTCCGGAGATCTGTTCTGGACAGGAACCCTTTTCCTCCCTGGCGAGCGCAGCCAGCCAGGCTCGCCAGATGGAGTCTGCATCGACACGCTGCCCGGCGCCGAAGCCGCCTGTGCTGCGAGCGGCCTCACCGAACTTATCGGCGAGGTGCGCCTCTCCGACGAGCCTGCATCCGGCGCAGGCACGGGTGGCCCCGAGAACCTTCTCGCGGGCCTCCTCGACCAACTCCACGTTGCCGGCGAGCCGGCCGTAGACTTGGAGTCCGTAGGCTCCTCCGACCCGATGCTGGTCGACTCCGACGCTCTGTCGCTTGACATCTTCCCCACCAACGTGGTGGTCTACGACGAGCCGCTTCCATACGAGGAGAGTGGCAGAAGCGACGTCATGGAGGTGCTCGTCATCAGCCACGGCGAGCACTCCGGCAAAGAAATCGAGGACCCGCTAGCCACGGCCCTGCAAGACCTGACCGCGCCCATTCCAGAGGACGCGGACGCCGAAACGCTGGAAGCACGCCGCCTTCAGATCATCGAAGGCGCCAAGAAGCTGTCAAGCATGAGGCGCTTGTCAGAGGCATACCAGCGCGAGATGGATCGCGCCGTAGGCGGCTCACCGGCTCCGACTGGGCCAAGCCGCCTAGGTGCGGTCCGTCAGCGTGGCGCAGCCATCGCCGACTTGCTCGGGGCGAAACTCCCCATGTACGCCACCCCAGCAGAGAATATCCGCGCCGCCGAAGCGGCGACTGACGAGCTAAAGAACTTTGAGGGCGAAGAGCGCCGTGTGATGACGGAGCGAGTTCAGCAGCTCCTTGATGCGGTTGTTGCGCAAAACGCGGCCGGCGGCCGCGCAGATGCGCTGCAGCAGC
>NC_057807.1:67538239-67625587 GCF_018294505.1 Triticum aestivum
GCCGACTGGCGGAGTCCATGGAAGGAAAGAGAAGGAGCCGGCTGCTAGTCACAGCCGGACTCATATCACCATCGAGCACGACCAAGATGGCCGCCCAAGAGCAGTAGAACGGCGGGACGATTATCTGCCTCCCCCGCCCCGAAGAGAGCGATGAGTTTCTCCACAACCAGTTGAGCATCCGACTCTCGGAGGTCACCTTGGCCGCCGAGAGGGAGTCGGAGAGAATGACGCCCGCCATCGGATCGACCGACTCCACCGATCCCTGGCGCTGGAAGAAGAAGATGAGTTGGGTCCGCCTTGCTTCGGGCCCAGCATCAGAGACGAGCCCTTCCCCAAAGGGTTCACGCTCCCCCGAGACACTCCCAAGTACACCGACTCCGTGAAGCCGGAGGACTGGCTGATAGACTACTCCACAGCCGTCAACATAGCAAACGGCAACAAGCGGGTTGCCGTGAAGTATGTTCCTCTCATGCTCCAGGGCACGGCCCGGACGTGGCTGAACAGCCTGAAGCCCCGCAGCATCAATAGCTGGGTCGACTTCACCGAAGCCTTCATTCGCAACTTCACCAGCACGTACAAGCGACCTCCCAAGCCGCGCCAGCTCTCCTTGTGCGTGCAGGGCCCTGAAGAATCATCGCGCGACTACCTCACGCGCTGGGGCGAACTTCGAAACTCCTGCGAGGGCGTGCACAAAGTGCAGGCTATCGAGTACTTCACCGCCGGGTGCCGAGAGGGCACCCTCCTCAAGCACAAGCTCCTCTGTGACGAGCCAGAAACCCTCGACGAACTGCTAGTCACAGCGGATAAGTACGCCACGGTCGACTCTTCTATGAAGATGGAGATTCAAGTCAACGCGGCTGGCAAGGTGACTCCCCAGGCTCCCAGAACTCCGGCTGGAGACGCCAGTCGGCGACAGAAACAAAACGACAACAAGCGCAAGGCCCCACAGCCGACTTCCAACAGTCGGCAGGTCGCGGCAGTAGAAGATCAGCAGCCGGAGGGGCAGCCTCCGGCCAAGCGGCAGAAAGGTGGCAAGTCCAATTGGTTGCCGGCTTTCTCCTATGAGTAGACTTTGGATGGTCCTTGCAAGTTCCACAGCGGCGCGAAGCCATTGAACCACACCACCAGAAAATGCCACTGGCTCGCCAGAATAGCCAAGGGAGACGGCCTCGCTCCTCCGCCGCCTGCAGGGCCGCCGCCTCCACCGCCGCCCCAGCAGCCGGCGGCTCGGCCAGTCGGCGCAGTACAAGACGAGTTCCCAGAAGAGCACGGAGCCTACGTAGTATTCACTAGTGTGGCAGATGACCGGTGCAGCAGGCGCCAACAGCAGCAAGAAGTAAATGCATTAGCAACAGACGCTCCAGAGTTCATGCATTGGTCCGAGAGGCCTATCAGTTGGAGTCGGGCGGATCACCTAGAGGTGATGCCGAGTCCAGGCTCCTACGCCCTGGTCCTAGGCACGACCTTGGCCACTGATAGGCGGGCCGCCCGTTTTTCGCGGGTCCTGATAGACGGAGGCAGCAACATAAACATCCTGTACAAAGACACCATGGAGAAGCTAGGAATCAGACGAAGGCAGCTGCAGAGCAGCCGCACCGTGTTCCATGGAATTGTAACCGGCCTCTCCTGCTCACCAATCGGCAAGATCCTGATAGATGTCCTCTTCAGGGACAAAGATCACTTCCGCCGAGAGCCAGTCTGGTTCGAGGTGGTGGACTTGGTGAGCCCGTACCACGCTCTGCTTGGCCGGCCTGCCTTGGCCAAGTTCATGGTGGTTCCACACTACGCCTACCTCAAGATGAAGATGCCGAGTTCCAAGGGGATTCTGACCATTGCCGGCGACTACAAGAAATCATCCGCTTGCACGGCCGAGAGCAGTCGGCTGGCCGAGTCCTTGGTGATCGCAGCCGAGAAACGGCTCCTTGACCGAGTCGTGGCGATGGCCGGAATGCAGCCAGAAATGTCGCCCGACCCCAAGGAATCGGAGGTAGAAGGATCATGCAAGCCGGCCAAAGAAACCAAGAAGATACCCTTGGACCCAGAGCACCCAGAGAGATACGCTGTCGTAGGCACAGGCCTTGACAGCAAATAGGAAGGCGAGCTCGTTGAGTTCCTTCGTGAGAATCGGGACATCTTTGCATGGTCCCCCAAGGACATGCCGGGTGTACCGACGGAATTCGCCAAGCACAAGCTACACGTCAGGCCAGATATAAAGCCCGTCAGGCAGCCCTTGCGCCGCCTGTCCGAAGAGAAAACAAGAGTTGTTGGAGAAGAGATAGCCCGGCTCCTGGCAGCCGGCTTCATCATGGAAGTGTTTTTTCCAGAGTGGCTAGCAAACCCGGTGTTGGTACTGAAGAAAAACAAGCAGTGGCGGATGTGCATCGATTACACAAGCCTCAATAAAGCCTGCCCAAAGGACCCGTTTGCTCTGCCAAGGATCGATCAAGTGATAGACTCCACAACCGGATGCGAGCTGTTGAGTTTCCTAGATGCATACTCAGGATACCACCAGATCAAGCTGAATCCAGCAGACAGACTGAAGACCGCCTTCATCACGCCGTTCGAGGCCTTCTTTTACCTGACGATGACGTTCGGCTTAAGGAATGCCGGCGCCACCTTTCAGCGTTGCATGCAGAAGTGCCTCCTCAAGCAGCTCGGCCGAAACGCCCACGTCTATGTGGATGATGTGGTGGTGAAGACGGAAAAGCGTGGGACGCTGCTAGAAGACCTCAAAGAGACCTTTGAAAATCTGCGCCGATTCCGGATCAAGCTCAACCCCGAGAAGTGCGTTTTCGGAGTCCCAGCCGGCCAGCTCCTGGGCTTCCTGGTTTCCGAACGCGGCATAGAGTGCAACCCCGTCAAGATCAAGGCCATTGAGAGAATGGAGGTACCCAGCCGACTGTTGGATGTGCAGAAGTTCACCGGCTACTTGGCGTCCATCAGCCGATTTATCAGCCGGCTGGGAGAGAAAGCTCTGCCCTTGTACCAACTGATGAAGAAGACCACCTTTTTTGAGTGGAACCACAAGGCAGATGAGGCATTTCTCCAACTGAAGGAGATGTTGACTACTCCCCCTGTGTTGGTGGCTCCGACTCCCAAAGAGCCCATGCTTTTGTACATCGCCGCCACCAGCCGAGTAGTCAGCACAGTCATCGTAGTCGAGCGCAAGGAGGAAGGAAAGGCGCTCCCAGTCCAGAGACCGGTATATTACTTGAGCGAGGTACTGTCGACCTCCAAGCAAAACTACCCTCACTATCAGAAGATGTGTTACGGCGTGCATTTTGCCGCCAAGAAGCTGAAGCCCTACTTTCAAGAGCATCCAATCACCGTGGTTTGCACCGCTCCACTCGCCAAGATCATTGGAAGCCGAGACGCCTCCGGCTGAGTGGCCAAATGGGCTATAGATCTAGCCCCTTACACCATCTACTACCAGCCCCGCACCGCCATCAAGTCGCAGGCGCTGGCCGACTTCCTCGTCGATTGGGCCGAGACCCAGTACCTGCCGCCAGCGCCCGACTCCACTCATTGGCGGATGCATTTCGACGGCTCCAAGATGCGCACCGGCCTTGGAGCCGGCGTCGTCCTCACCTCCCCGAAGGGCGACAAGCTCAAATACGTGCTGCAGATCCACTTCGCCGCCTCCAACAACGTCGCCGAATATGAAGCGCTCATCCATTGGCTCCGGCTTGCCAAAGAACTTGGCATTCACCGGATCCTGTGCTATGGCGACTCCGACTTGGTGGTTCAGCAATCATCCGGCGATTGGGACGCCAAAGACGCAAACATGGCAAGCTACCGCTTCCTGGTGCAGCAACTCAGCAGATATTTCGAGGGGTGCGAATTCCTTCACGTGCCAAGAAATGACAATGATCAAGCAGATGCCTTGGCACGAGTCGGCTCCACTCGCCAAGCCATACCTTCCGGCGTCGCCCTTCAGCGCCTCCTCAAGCCGTCTATCAAGCCTTCACCAGAATCAGACTCCATCTTCGTGCCGGCTCCGCCAGAAATAGTCGGATCCGACTCCAAGGCCCAAGCAGGCGACCTCAAGAAAGCTACAGTTGGAACCAGCCCAGGGACTGCACCAGTCGGCCCGGGGACTTCAGAGCCCGGCCCGGGGACTGCGCCAGTTGGCCCGGGGACTGCGCCAGTCGGCCCGGGGACTTCAGAGCCCAGCCCGGGGACTGCCCCAGTCGGCCCGGGGACTTCAGAGCCCAGCCCGAGGACTGCCCCAGTCGGCCCGGGGACTTCAGAGCCCGGCCCGGGGACTGCGCCAGTCGGTCCGGGAGCTGCCCCAGTCGGCCCAGAGATTCCGTCAATTCAGCAAACGGCCGCCGACTCCAACCCGCCGCCTCCCAGCCCAGCCACCCTTGTCCAAGTCGCTGTGGTAGCAGTTGAAGAGATAGCAGCACCTTCATGGGCACAGCCCATCCTCAAGTTCGTAGTGAGCAAAGAATTGCCAACAGACAAGATCTTGGCTCGGCAAGTGCAGCGCCGAGCAGCAGCATACACCATAGTCAACAGAGAGCTAGTCAGGCGCAGTGTCACTGGTGTCCACCAGCGCTGCGTAGAATCAGAGCAAGGCCAAGCAATTCTCAGAGACATCCATCAGGGCGAGTGCGGCCACCATGCGGCTTCAAGGGCACTCATGGCCAAAGCCTTTCGGCACGGTTTCTTTTGGCCGACTGCCCTGGAAGAAGCTAAAAGACTAGTCCAAAAATGCAAGGGGTGCCAGATGTTCCGCTCCAAGCCCCTTCAACCGGCTTCCGTGCTGAAGACAATCCCCATTGCCTGGCCCTTCGCAGTTTGGGGCCTGGACATGGTAGGACCATTCAAGACGGCCCGAGGCGGCCTAACTCATCTGCTTGTCACGGTGGACAAGTTCACCAAGTGGGTGGAAGCAAAGCCCATCAAGAAGTTGAACAGGCCGACTGCAGTAACCTTCATTGCCGACATCACGGTGCGGTACATAATACCGCATAGCATCATCACCGATAACGGCACAAACTTTGCCAAGGGTGCCTTGGCTCGTTTCTGCGCGACGCAGGGCATCCGACTGGACTTAGCGTCCGTTGCCCATCCGCAGTCAAACGGCCAGGTGGAACGAACCAACGGCCTCATCCTGTCCGGCATCAAGCCTCGATTGGTCGAACCACTCAAGCGTTCGGCCGGCTGTTGGGTCGAAGAGCTGCCTGCCGTCCTATGGAGTCTGCGCACAACCCCAAACAAGTCAACCGGCTTCACGCCTTTCTTCCTCGTCTACGGTGCCGAAGCCGTCATCCCGACGGATATAGAGTTCGACTCTCCGCGAGTCTCCATGTACACCGAAGAGGAAGCCAAAGAAGCACGCCAAGACGGTGTTGACCTGCTGGAAGAGGGCCGACTATTGGCACTCAGTCGGTCCGGCATCTACCAGCAGAGTCTGCGCCGATACTACAACCGCAAGGTCAAGCCAAGATCGCTCCAAGAGGGCGACCTTGTGCTCCGGCTGATTCAGAGAACAGCCTGCCAGCACAAGAGTTCAGCGCCTTGGGAAGGTCCCTTCATCATCAGCAAGGTGCTAGGGAACGATGCCTACTATTTGATCGATGCTCAGAAGCCTCGAGCGCGCAAGAGGGACGACTCCGGCAAAGAAACAGAGCGCCCATGGAACGCAAATCTTCTTCGAAGATTTTACAGTTGATGCAGTATGTATCGCACTACCCTCTTTGTATTAAAGTACTAAGACCTTAGGCCCCCCGGGACGAGCTCGGGGACTGCCTTTTTGATTATCTGTATGATAAGAACTACGCTTCCGAATATGCTGCTCCTTTTTATCATACTGTCTGGCACCGGGTCCGACTAGTCGGCCCGGGGACTGGCCGTTTTGCGCTATAAAATGCTTCCTGCGGTCAGACAAGTAATGCGTTGCGCTCAAGCCGTCTCCTGTCGAAAGCTGCAGCTCGCAGAGCGACTGTCGGTAGGCAGGGGACAAGCAAGAACGAGCGCATGCATGAAAAATGGCTAAGGACCTAAAAGCTTACGCATAGCCCAAGCCGGCTACCAGCCTCCCCCCACCGAGCCGACTCATGAGCAGTCGACTCGCTGTCTCGACTTTTATCAAGGACAGCCGACTCTCGAATAGTCGGCCTGTCGCTTTCTAGCCGACTTGCTGGAAAAACTCTAAATGGCTAAGTACTTGCCTTCCTGAAGTAGCCAAACACTTGACCCGGCGACAGTCCGCGGAGCGGCTGCCCAGCCGGCAAGGCGGCAACTAAAGGAAGGCGGCAAAGGAAAAAGCCCAAGGAGCAATAAGCAAGGAAAGGCGGAAATTAGATAAATATTTACAAAGGCCCTCGGCCGAATCTCCGAATAAGAATTCAGGATACACCCCATGGGTGGAATTGTTCGAATCTAACAAGTCTTTCAAAAGATTAACAAAGACAGATAAACAGAAGCAGCTCAAGAGGCGGCCTCCGGGGCCGGAGGGTCGGAGGTGACGGCGGTGTCGGATGCCGGGGCAGTCGGCGGGGCGGTCTCAGCCTGGTCGACTCCGGCGGCGGTCGCCCTATCCTTGCGCGGCTCGTTGCTGGAGGCGCGATTGGGCTGAGGCTGGCCGCCTGCTTCGTCTTCTGGCGCCTCCTCCTTGCCTCCGTCCTCCGACTCGTCCTCCTCCTTGGCGCTGGAGTCGATCACCTCCGCTGAGTCTTCCTCGTACTCCGGGTTCATCCTGAACCAGTCCAGCGGTGCCTCCTCGCCGCCTTCAGTCCGCTCGGGCACGAAGACGCTGGTGTCCGTGTACTCGGCGATGGCCGCCGCACGCTCGACAAGGGTGCCCTCCATGGCATCCAGCTCGGCCTGGGCTTCTGACCGGAATGCGGCCAGGCGGTCCAGGTCCAGCCCCGGATACCACGCCTTCACGAACTCCAAGGCCCGGCGTGCTCCGGCCCGGGCCGAGGAGCCCTTCCAAGCCTCAAGGCGGCCGGCGGTGACCTCCAGCCAGTCGGCAGTCCGACTGGTGGTGCGAAGAGCCGGCACGTCCGGCCATAGGGCGGCAACCACTTGGGCACCGGCACGCTGAAGACGGCGCAGCAGCCGATGAGCAGGACGAAGGTGAGCCCCGATGCTCAGAATCTGCTCGTCGATGGTTTGGGGGGCATTGGCGGCAATCACCTCCCCCTTCGCCCTTCGCGCCTCCGGAGCCGCCTCGATGGCCAGAGGGACGGCTTGTGAATGGCCGGGAAAGAAGTCTGCCAAGGCAGAAAAGAAGATAGTCGGAAAATCAGAAATCGGCCTGACACGAAGTCGGAAAATCAAAAGAAGCAAAAAAGACATACCATCGACGATGTCCTCCCGATCCGTCCAGGCGGAGCGTTCGACCTCGAGCTCGGCCATAAGGGCATCCTCCCGCGACTTGGCGTCGTCCTGCGCCTTCCGGAGCAACTCCTTCTGCTCGGCCAGCTGCGTCGCCAGCAGATCGCGCTCCTTGGCGAGCCTGTCGCACTCCTCCTTGGCACGACGAGCAGTGTTGGCCTAGCCCAGCTGCTCCTGGAGGGCGGCATTGGCGCCTGAAGAACGAAGAAGAAGACAAGAAAAACCATCAATAAGTTAGATCGTCGGGGAGATCCGGCTCGACTGCTCAGCAGTCGGCCCGAATCTCGGGGACTACAGCCCGCGGGCGCGCCAGCGCGCCCCCGCGAAGAAGAAAGAAATTAGATCGCCAGGGAGATCTGGCCCGACTGCTCAGCAGTCGGCCCGAATCTCGGGGACTACAGCCCGCGGGTGCGCCAGCGCGCCCCCGCGAAGAAGGAAGAAATAACTCACCTCGGCTTTCCGTCAGGTCGGCGGTCCGCTTATTCAGCTCCTCGACGTTGCGGTTGAAGACAGCGGCGCGGAGGTTATGATATTCCTACAAAAAGCCGGCAAAGGCAAAAGTTAGAGTTCGGAGCTCGCCAGGAGGAGTTCCGAACCGCCTGCTCAGCAGCCGGCCCGGAACTCGGGGACTACACCCAGTGGGTGCGCTGGCGCGCCCCCACAGAGAAAGACAAGAATTAAAAAAGAGAAGGAAGCTTACTCGGACGGATGTCCTCACGGCCAGATGCGCTCTGGTGCTGACTTGGAGGGCGTCGCTTTCCGCGCTCAGCTTTGCCTGGACGTCCAGGAGGGCCTGGTTCAGCGGGCCGGTGCCGCCTCCGCGCAACCAGCTGGTGGGCGCGGCACTGGAGGCCTCGACGTCCAGACTCGCCGAGCTAGCCGCGCCAGTCTCCCGAGCTCGCGGCGCCGAGCTCGTCCTCTCAAGCCAGCGGCGCGCCGGCACGGCGACTTGAAGAAGCAGCCGCGCCTCGGTGTCGTCCATGGTTGGTGGATCCTGCGGGCCCACCGGCTGCTTGCCGTGCGGCCTCCCAGACGGTGGCGGAGGCGGCAGAGGCGGCGCGTGGGTGTCCGAGCCTGAAGCTTCGCCGGCCTCCTCCACGAGAGGGTTCTCGGTGCCGACCTCTCCGGTCTGCCCCGTGAACTCCGGAGCCGGCGGCGCCGACGACAACGGAGGGACGAGCATCGCCGAGCGGCCATGCGCGGCCTCCTCAGCATGCCGTTGCGCTGCGGCGGCGTTCTCGGCCTCCTCCAATTTCCTCTGAGCATTGGCAGCCGCCTTTTCGGCCTCCGCCTTCTCCAGACGGTCGGCCTCCTCCTCGTCGCGCTTCTCCCGCGCGTTCCATTCCGTCGCCTCACGAAGGTCGGCGGCGGGATCAACCCGCCGGGTGTTCGCGGACATCTCCACCGACCCCATGACAGAGGGGACGGCGGCTCTCTCAAGGGAGAGGGGAGCTCTGGTGAAGAGCAGAGAGAGAATCAAAAAAGACTCGGATAAGATCCAACGAAGAAAATGAAAGAGTGAAAAAATACTTACGCGGAAACTAGCGGGGGTCTTCTCACTTCCCTTCGGAAGCGGTTGGCCTTCGCGGCCGCCTCCTCCCGCTTGGTCGCGGCGGCCGCCCCCTTGAACTTCTTCTGCTTGCCACCGGGCGCGCTCGGCCCGGCGTGGCGCCTCTTTGCGCCGACTTGGCCGGAGGGGCCGGCCCTCGGCTGGCGGCGCGGGACGACTTCCACGTCGACGTCGTCCTCGGGCCAGTCGGCGAAGGTAGCCGACGGCCTGAGGCCGCCGTCCGCCCCCTCTCCGCCGCCTTCGGTGTCGGCCTCCAGCGTCGCTGCCCCCAAGTCGGCGTCGTCGACATCGCTGTCCTCGCGATCTGGGACATAGTCGCGGGGCTCTCTCATGGCGCCGGCCGCGGGCGCCGTGAGGGGATTCTGCCCAGAAGAAACCAACGATGATTAGAAGCCGGAGTCGGCTGCAAAGAGAATCAAGCTACAGAAGGATGCGACTTACCATTGGAGGGGGGTTGTCGCGCGAGTACGGCTCCTTGCCGAACTGCCAGTTCTCCGTGAACTCGCAGTGCGCGATGTGGTTCACCAAGTTCGCCACCTCCCCGCGGGGCATTTCCTTGGTGCTCAGCCGGCTCGGATCGTGGCGGCCGCTCATCTGACAGATGAGGTGAGGCCGGCCCTGGAGTCAGAGGACTCGGCGCGCCACGAAGGCGGCCAGAAGATCGGAGCCGACGAGGCCCTCCGACTGCAGCAGAACTCGGAGTCGCGCCACGGCGCCGGCTCCAGAGGGGGACAGTGACTTGGACCGGTGGGACCAACTGGCAAGCCTGCCAGTTAGAGGCTCGGGGTCAAAGGGTGGCAAATTGACTCAGTCGCCATCAGTGGAGATGTTCTTCACGTAGAAGTAAGATTTCTGCCACATCTTCACCGACTTCACCAACGAGATGGGAGGGAAAGGGTTGTCGGTCGTCGAGCGCCGCACCACGATGTAGGTGCCACACTGAGCCGGCGTGCCAGCGGCCTGAGTACCGAGCTTCGAAGAGAAAAACTCCCCCCACAGCTCGAGGGTGGGGAGAACGCCGAGGTAGCCTTCGCACAGAGTGGCGAAGGCGGAAAGAAGCATCACCGCGTTTGGGGTGAGGTGGTGCTGTTGAAGCTTGTGGAACTCCAGAAACGAGCGGAAGAACCCGCTCGCTGGTAGCCCCAGCCCGCGCATTAGGTGCGAGCGGAAGATGACCCGCTCGCCCTCCTCCGGCGCGGGCCGGAGCTCTCCCGCCGGCGCGGGATGGGCGTGCACCAGGTCCGTGCTCGGGAGACGGCGGGTCCGGCGGAGAAAATCGATGTGCTCCGCCTCCACGTACGAGCCGTCCCACACGCCGGAGCGCGAGGCGGGGGGCGCAGCGGAGGAAGAGCTCATCACCGACGAGAGAGGATGCGCTGGCCTGCGGCGGAGGAAGAAGAGAAGGCAGGAGAGCGGGGGAGAGGGTGTGCGTGCAGTGCCACCCCGCTCCTCCCCGCCTATTTATAGCCCTACGGGCTGAGGAGCCGAGGGGGCGGGCGTGGGATTAACTGCGCCCGAGGCCCCACGCCGCCCACGATTTACCCCACGAAGTTACTGTGTGCAGTAACAACGTGGGGATGCCAACCGTCCGCGGCCGCAGTGGATCCGCTCGGAAGCCGAGGCGCGGTAAGGGCGGGCCCCACCTGGCGGCCCGTCCCGTCACGCGCGTGGGTGGGCAGACTATCCTCCCCACGTGGCACCGCGAGATAGGACCGTCTCGATGGCGGCAGGGAAGCGTACCCGATACGCTGCCTGTTTTCCCGCCGCGACTTACGAATAATGGCCCCTCGCTGAACAAGTCCGACTTCGGCAAGTCGGCCCGAAGAAACAGCGGCCGAGTCTCCAAATCGGCGCTGGGAAGATTAAAATTGTTGAAGCCCCACGGGGCAGCACCCGCCGGGCTTCACCAGCTTCGGGGACTACTGTCGGAGTAATGGGCCACGGGTAGGCCGACCCGGGACCCAGGATCTTTCAAGACATCGGGGCAGGCCGCGCCCCTCTGGCCGAGTCCCAGCCGGCGACCTTCGGAGAGGCCGGGTTCATGAGGGCGATCTCCCGAAAAGCCGAGTCCCAGACGGCGACTTTAAAGCAAGCCGACTCCAGGCTTGCGACCTCCAGGAGTGCCGACTATGGGAGTCGGCCCGCGATGTTTCACGAAGACCGATGCAGGGCACGGCCCCGACGTGGCCGTCCCCTCCTGCCTACGAGGGGTGGGCATGGCTATAGTGAGCCATATCGCCGGGAGATCTCCGGTGAGGCGCGGCACTGTTGCCATGCCTCCCCTGACCTCAGCCACAGTGCATTTAGCACTATGCCCACGACGCCGGCTTGTACGGCCCAGAGATCGCAGGGCCACCCGTCAGTGGGTGAATCAGAGACGGCTAGAGCGCCCGAAGACGGCCCTGAGGGAGTCGGCCTCCACGGAGTCGGCCGCCTCCCGCCAGGGCCCCACAAGCCATAAACCAGATTGGATGGGGATTGGCGACAGTGATCGCCTGACAGACGGCGGCACTGTTGCCACGACCTCATGACCAAGCCTGCATCATCAGGAGTGCTGCACAGTGTTCGGCCTATCCGCGGGACCCACCAGTCGGCAGGCCCCAGAAGCCGGCAGAAAGGACGGCGGCATGAGAGACAGACGGCTGGGGGCCACGCCCAGTCAGATTACTATTATACCCCCGGGGGGTAGGCCTATATAAACCCCCCGGGACACCCATGCAAAGGGTTCGGCCCTTGATAGAGTTAGACACATAAACAGGGGAGAAGAGAGCCAGCCTAGCTCCCTCCTGCCTCCCGATACAGCTCCAGGACCACCCTTGTAACCATTTCGCCATAGTGACCATGCGGAGACCCCGCAGAGCAGCAGTAGGGGTGTTATCTCCCCGGAGAGCCCTGAAGCTGGGTAAGATTCGCCGGCGCGCATGTCTGCGCCTCATCCCGTTTCTAGGCACCGGCGACGTTCTACTCGCCCCCACCACGATATGCCATCCTTTGGCATATGTCGCACCCAACCCCCGACAAAGGTCGTTCAAGATCCCAGACACGGCTAGACGAGTCCGGCATAAAAAGCTAGGGGCTCCCTAGCAGCACACCCCTTTACAAGGGGCTGTGCGTATGAGCTAACATAGGCTCAGCTTTATTCATTCATTCATATTTCAATTTTCAATACATTTTTTGCACGATTTCCTTTCAAGCTAAGTTCCTCTCTTTTTACAGATGAACAACGTGTACACCCGTCCAGGATACGGCACAACGGAGACATAGGCACAGACGTGCAGCAGGGACCCGTCGCAAGGATTCTTTTTATATTAAGTCCCTGCGTAAACCTTTCTTACTGTCTTTTGTTGATCACATCCCACGGTTTTTAACCATAACCAACGAGGAGGCTGGCGTTTTGGCATCAGCCGCGCCAGAAATTCTCGCCTATACCTGGACACTAAGGGCTTAAGGCATTGTTCTGCCCGTTATTATAAAGACCGAACACCTTACGGAGTGTTCGGCGTCTCAAGTTAGGCCTTATATGCATCAGATCCGAGTCATGTCTTTGGTCAAATGTTGGGTTTGCCCGGCTCCTGTGTTTTGCTGCCTTACGTTCCGTATCATCGGCTAACGCGGCACCAGGAGAACTACTGCGATTGTGCCCCGGTTCGGCCGGGCGAGCACCTCAGTAGAGAAAGCTGAAAACTGACTGTCATGATATAGGGAGAGACTGGTTAACCACTCGATCGACTATCGGAATGTTTAGAATTCTGCCGCTTTGACGAAGGACCATTTCCCGGTCAGGCACATACGCGCCCCGAATTCGGAGAGCGCGGTGCCCCTAGGGGCTATGTCGTAGCCCCACCCTCGAACTCCTATGGCTAAGTGAAAGTGATAATTGAAAGTGATAAAGCATTATAGTCCGGTTGCCTCATTTGCTACGCTACCACCTCCTTCACAGGACCGAGACGTCAGATTAAGTGTGAAAATGCGCCATTTTTGCAAACACCCTCGCACCTTGTGCATGGGGGCTGAAGCCGACGACTGCCATCTTTCAGGTTATACACACGTATACGTAAACGGCCGCACAGGAGATATTTTAATACTTGAACGCACAAGTACAAAAAGCGCTGACATCATAAACATCGTTTTACAAACCAAAATGTTCACTTGAACATGACATTCTTTGAGCACTCCGACTCAATTACACGAGCACCAAGCAGAACTTCCCCAAAATAGTGCTCGGCGGGTAACCGGCTCTCGTCCGAACCCTGGGTCGCAACTGCGGTGGCATCCATCTCTGTCCAATGTGTCTTCACATGGGCGAGGGCCATCCGTGCACCTTCTATGCAAGCCGACCGCTTCATCACCTTGATATGCGGCACCACCCCAAGGAATTACTGCAATAAGCCAAAATAACTCTTCGGCTTGGGCCTATCCGGCCAGACATGAGCCACGATATCCGTCATGGCAAGTCCGGACAATCTATTCAGTTCAGCCCACTCGGCCAACCGATCGGTCAGCGGAAGTGAACGCTCCGGACTATGGAATTGAGACCAAAATAGCTCTTCCATCTTGTGATCCTCCTGACTTCGGAAGTGCACAACGGCGTCTGCCGCACTCGCCGCCAAGTCCATATAAGGATCCTCCAGACCCCATAGCTGGCCAAGCTGAGCATACTTCGGATCCGTAAACCTTCGGCACAGCAAAAAGGGCTTGCCAGCCACAATGTCTCCAGCCTGGTGCAGCTCCTCCTTTATAGCCCGCATTGCAGAACGGGCATCCTTGGCTTCGGCGGTGGCCTTCCCCAGGTCTTCTCGCTCCGCTAGGCGCTCCTTTTCAAGAACCCCATTGTGGTCGGCAGCATCTTTTAACTTCACGGCCATTTCGGCCATCTCCTCCCTGCTTCGGCAGTGTGCAGCCCTTTCGGCTTCTAACTCTTCGGCCGCCCTCGAGGCAGCCGCATCACTCCTTCTGGCTTGCTCCTTGGCTTGAGCAAGTTCTGCCCGAAGGCTCTCCACAGCAGCGGCACCATCTGCATTGAACACACATGTGGTAAGGAGTGGGCTTCGGCTCCCTTACCAGGTGACCACGGAGAAAAAACCTACCTTGTGACTCGTCAAGTCGCTTATTGACCAGCGCGATGTCCGCATCCGCAACATTGAGCTGCCGCTTTAGTTCGGCAACTCCATCTGTCTGGCCAGCCACCGAACTATCCGCCACCTGCTTAGGAAAGGCATAAATTAATACCTAGGATTTTGATCCTCGACACGTTGTCGTTCTTGACACCCTACCGAGTCTCAGGGGCTACTATCTATACAGGGCGCACTTTATGTGTAAACTCAAAGAGTATGTCATTTTTACGTACCTCAAACCCCGCCAGCAAACTCCTGACGACATCACACAATCCGCCTTCGGCGGATGAAATTCTTTCAATCACTATACTCATTAGTGTACGGTGACCTTCTGAGATGGACGCCCTCTCAAGCAGATCCTTCAGCTCCCTCGGCCGCACACCAGTCGGTGCCGACCTATTCGGCCCTGCCGAACTCGGGGACACCCTCCGTGACGACACTTCAGGCTCGTCCGCCCCATCCGATGGGGCGGCAGATGGGGGCATCTCGCTCTCCATCATATCCGGACGGAGTTCCCCCGAAGACGAGCTCATCTGAGAAGGGCGAAGATCCGAACTACAAGGTAAAAACTTAAGTTATCCTCAGAAGCACAAATAGGGATGTCCCTTATTACAAAACTCCCTTTTTTCTACTCACGACTCGCTGGAGGGCTGATCCTTTAGGGGAGACTGTGTGGCCGGAGCCTCTCCGGACGCAGGACCCTTTGGTAAAGATTTCTTCCCCTGCTTCGGGGCTTTGGCCTCCGGGTTTTCGGAGGCGGTCCTTTTCTCCCCCTGGAAGGAGGGATTCTCGATCCCCCCTTCCTCAAAAGCCTCCTTGGTTGAGGCGGTAGTTCCTCTGTTCTCCCCTTCGCCTTCCTCCGAAGGCGCAACCTCCAGCATCCTGACCAGCACGGGATCAAAAAGCGAATCATAGAAAGGCAAACAAACGGCATGTCCGGACATGGAGCTACTTACTTGTGTATCCGGGCAATTGAAGCTTAGGCCAGAATCCTCGGTTAATTCCGGACACATTTGTTGTGATCTGAAGAACAGTTTATACATCTCCACTAGTGTTGTACCCATGAAATGTTGAAGAGCTTGCGGCCCCTCGGGATTGAACTCCCACAGACGGAGGGGGCGACGCTTGCAGGGCAGGAGGCGCCGAATCAGCATAACCTGGAAATATGGAGGATGGACTCCGGAGCCAGGTCATGGAATTCCAACCCATAGTAGAACATGAGCCCTCTCACAAAAGGATCCGTCGGGAAGCCTAAACCCCGACGGAGGTGGGACACGAACACAACGCTCTCGCTGGGCTCGGGAGTGGGAATGACTTGCCCTTTGGCAGGCAACCTATGCGAAATCTCATAGGTTAAGTACCTGGCTTCTCGCAGGTTTAGCACGTCCTCCTCCGTGACGGAGGAAGGCATCCACCAGCCCTGCGGTCGGAGCTGGACATTGTTGAAGGTCCGAAGTGCTCGAATCTGGGGCTCTGGGTGTTGGAACTCGGGGCAAGGAACAGATTCGATTGGCGATTGAAGAAAAGAAACGAGCCTTGGTCCCATTATAAAGGGGGAGAATACCAAGGGCCGTCCCCGTGACCGTTCGGGACTCGCCTCCGATGGAGGGGGCGTGGCGACGGGCACGATTGGGTTACCCACGTTCGTATTGATGGGAATCCCAGAATAAGGGGAACACGATCTCTACTTCGACAAGACGTGCCAAGGAAACCGCTTCGCTAAACGCGCTGAGGTGGTATAATAAAAAACGATTCAAGTAAAGGCTTGGTAGTGGTGTGACGTCATAACACAAAATACGTCAGCAGATTGAACTTGTGTACATGTTATTCTCTCTACGGTGGAATGTGGAATTTATTTTGCAGAGCCGGGCACTATCCTGGTGTTCACAATCTTCTATGAATTATTCGGAGGAGGAACCCGCCTTGCAATGCCGAACAACATGCGCGCCGGATTCATCGTCATTGAAGCCTGGTTCAGGGGCTACTGAGGGAGTCCTGGACTAGGGGGTGTCCGGACAGCCGGACTATCATCGTCAGCCGGACTCCAAGACTATGAAGATACAAGATGAAAGACTTCGTCCCGTGTCCGGATGGGACTTTCCTTGGCGTGGAAGGCAAGCTTGGCAATATGGATATGTAGATCTCCTACCATTGTAACCGGCTCTGTGTAACCCTAGCCCTCCCCGGTGTCTATATAAACCGGAGGGTTTCAGTCCGTAGGACAATGACCATTACAACAATCATACCATAGGCTAGCTTCTAGGGTTTAGCCTCCTTGATCTCGTGGTAGATCTACTCTTGTACTACCCATATCATCAATATCAATCAAGCAGGAGTAGGGTTTTACCTCCATCGAGAGGGCCCGAACCTGGGTAAAAACATCGTGTCCCTTGTCTCCTGTTACCATCCGCCTAGACGCACAGTTCGGGACCCCCTACCCGAGATCCGCCGGTTTTGACACCGACAAGGGGCATTCAAGTTCATACTCTTCGGCGGCAAGGACTTCAGTCCATCTGCCGGCTAGCAGGTCTTGGTCAGCTCTAAGTTGTTGCTGCTTTTTCTTGAAGCTGCTTGCCATGGCCATAAGCCTGCGTTTGGAATGCTCTTGTTCGACGGGATCCTCAGGCACGACAAATTCTTCGTCGTCGAGGCTTGCCTCGTCTTCGGAGGGAGACATGTGATGGGGTTATGTACCTAGGGTAGGGTCATGGACCTGATCTAAGTACCTTACCCAAGGACACCCTTAGAAAAAGTCGCTTTCCAGTCGACCAACGAGGGACCCACTCGACTGACTTGAAGGACTCGACCACGAAGACTCACTCGACCACCAGAAGGTCAAGAGGCACTCGGCACTGCAACGACCTGTAATCAAGTAGACTTTATGATAGTAAAGGCACTTTATGTGGGGCGTTACCAGTAACGCCCCAGGCTTAACTCTCCTTAAACCCTCTCCTACGTGGGCTGGCTGGGGTCCTGGCGCACTCTATATAAGCCGCCCCCCTCCACAGGCAGAAGGGTTCGGCACCTTGTAATTCATATACTCATAATCCACTCGACCGCCTCCGGGCTCCGAGACGTAGGGCTGTTACTTCCTCCGAGAAGGGCCTGAACTCGTACATCCTTTGTGCTTACAACCTCTCCATAGCTAGGACCTTGCCTCTCCATACCTACCCCCCACTCTACTGTCAGGCTTAGAACCACGACAGTTGGCGCCCACCGTGGGGCAGGTGTTTTAGCGATTTTGTGGGGAAGTTGCGATTCTTCCGAGTACTTTCATCATGGTGTCTGCTGGAGTTTTGGTCGAGGGTCAAGAGATCCGTCTCGGCACTCTCACCTTCATCGCCGACGACTCCGCGTGGCTCCAGGAGGCTCCACTCGACGTAGATGCGCTCCCCGTCCGCGGTGCGACGCATTTTCGCGCATGTGTCCGCGGCGTTCTGCTGCGGCAACCGTCGACCCAGTATCGGTCGCCCCCTCCATCGTCCACCCTCCCGGTATCCCGCCAGCGCAAGCGCTCGGGCCGGTCGAGACTTCAGCGATGGGTGAGGCACGCGGTGGCTCGCCAATCGGCCACCACCCAAGTTGCGGCAATCGAGCACGACGAACCTCTCTACGGCTTGTTCGATCTATCGACTGGCTCCGTAGAGACTGCATCCGAGTGCGGTAGCTGTGATCCAGCGGCGGAGATCTTGATGGTCGACGGGCCCGACAGTCCCCCTGGCTTCGCCCGTGGTGGTGGAGCAGGTGACGGCGGCGACCCTACATGAGGCTACGAAGAGTACCAGCCCGAGCCACTCGACTCTCTTCAAAGAGAGGAACTTCGCCGCAGGAACGAGGATCCCCTGCGCATTCCCATCGCAGGAGAAACCCCCGAGGCTCGTGCCTTGGAGGAGGCGCGTCTGGCCAATTTGGCCGAGCGCACTCAACTGGAGAACCTTCAGCGAGCTCTCGACGAGCGCGCGCGGCAACGAGTTCCCGACAACAGTCGACGTCAGCTCTTCCCGCCGACTCAGGTATATCGAACCCCAATTCAGAATTTAGCAGTTGCGACCCGTATAGCAGAGTCCATCCAGCCTTCGCAGTCGGAAGCTGGCAGAGGTTTGCTGTAGATCAGGGATCTGCTCCGGGCAGCAGGAGATCAGAATTCAGCCGTGTCTCAGTCGCGCAACAGAATTCATAGTCGATCCGTCTCTGTGAATACGGTTCAGTCGGCTCATAGCCCCAGATCGCCTCCGCGGCGTGAAGGGCGCGAGAATCGGCGAGATCAATATGGCGACAGACTCGACCGAGATGATAGGCGTCGAGTGCCCTATTCCCCTCCGAGGGGTGGGTCTTACGCTCCTCGGCAGCCAGATGATAGGCGTCAGTACAGTACAGGGCGTAGGGTTCCAGTCGACCCCAGAGAACCAGGCTTCGACGCGCGATCCATTATCGTGCAAGGGTTGGTTGACCGGAACAGAGCCCATCGAGGTGGACTCGACAGAGATGTACCCACAAGCAGTCGAGTGCATGTTTCTGGTCCTGAATGTTTCAGCAGAGCTATCAGAGCCGCAGTTATCCCTCCCAATTTCAGGTTGGCAACAGGAGTCAGCAAGTTCACTGGTGAGTCTAAGCCTGAAACTTGGCTTGAAGACTACCGAGTGGCAGTTCAGATTGGTGGTGGGAACGACGAGGTGGCCATGAAGCATTTGCCCCTCATGTTGGAAGGTTCTGCCAGGGCATGGTTGACTCAGTTACCTCCTAGCAGCATTTACACTTGGGAAGATCTGTCCCAAGTGTTCGTCAGGACGTTTGAAGGAACTTGCAAGCGACCAGCTGGATTGACAGAGTTGCAAGTCTGCGTGCAGAAAACTAATGAGACTCTCAGAGAGTATATTCAGAGGTGGATCACTTTGCACCATACTGTGGAGAATGTGTCTGATCATCAGGCAGTCTGCGCCTTCAAAGATGGCGTCAAGAACAGAGAACTGAGTTTGAAGTTTGGTCGAACCGGTGACATGACCTTGAGTCGGATGATGGAGATTGCTACCAAGTACGCCAACGGCGAAGAAGAAGACCGACTCCGAAGCGGCAAGCACAAGCCGAGTCAGTCGGAAAAAGGAAACACCAGTCGGAAACAGAAGCGGAAGGCTGAACCGGCAGCTCCTGGAGAGGCTCTGGCCGTGACTCAAGGAAAGTTTAAGGGGAAACCAAAAGGATCCTGGAACCCCAAGAAGGTAAAGGATAAAGAAGGGAACGACGTGATGGATATGCCATGTCACATTCACACGAAGAAAGACGAAGATGGGAATATCATCTACCCAAAGCACACCACTCGCCAATGTCGACTCCTGATCCAGCAGTTTCAGGGAAAACAGTCTAAGGACAAGGAGAAGGAGTCGGACAAGGCCGAAGACAAGGAGGACAGCGAAGGAGGATATCCGCATATCAACTCCACTCTGATGATCTTTGCAGATGTGGAAAGCAGAAGTCGACTGAAAGTGATTAACCGAGAGGTGAACATGGTTGCCCCAGCAAAAGCAAATTATCTGAAGTGGTCTCAAACACCCATCACATTCGACCAATCTGATCACCCAACTCATATTGCCACCCCTGGGAGGCAAGCTTTGGTGGTCGATCCAGTTGTCGAAGGCACTCGACTGACAAAGGTGCTGATGGATGGTGGAAGTGGGCTGAACTTATTGTATGCAGACACATTGAAAGGTATGGGCATTCCGATGTCCCGACTGAGCACTAGTAACATGAGCTTTCATGGAGTTATACCAGGGAAGAAGGCCGAGTCACTCGGCCAGATAGCTTTGGACGTGGTGTTTGGTGATTCAAAGCATTTTCGCAAAGAAAAGTTGACGTTTGAGGTCGTGGATTTTCAGAGTGCATATCATGCCATTTTGGGGAGACCAGCTTACGCACGGTTCATGGCTCGATCATGCTACGTGTACCTCAAATTGAAGATGCCCGGCCCCAAAGGAGTGATCACTGTCACCGGTGATCGGAAAAAGGCAGAGGAGTGCTTTCAGAAGGGCTCCAAGATCGCCGATTCCCAGGTGACAGCGGTCGAGTTCGAAGAATACAAGCAAAACGCAGATCCGAGTGACTTGCTGCGATCCAAGAAGCCCGCCACAGAGTCTGCATTCCAGTCGTCCGGTGAGACAAAGCCCGTTCACATTCACCCGACCGACCCCGAAGCAGCTCCGACCCGCATCTCCATGACACTCGACCCAAAATAGGAAGAGGCGCTCATCCAGTTCCTCCGTGAGAACTGGGACATTTTTGCATGGAAGCCCGCTGACATGCCAGGTGTTCCCAGGGGACTGGCTGAGCATCGCCTAAGAGTCGACTCATCTGCCAAACCAGTCAAAGAGCATCTTCGGCGGTCCGCCATCCAGAAGAGAAAAGCCATTGGTGAAGAAGTGGCTCGACTGTTGGCGGCAGGATTTATCCGAGAGATATACCACTCCGAGTGGCTCGCTAATGTCGTCATGGTTCCTAAGAAGGACAAGTCGCTCCGAATGTGCATTGATTTCAAGCACATCAACCGGGCCTGCCCGAAAGATCATTTTCCTCTCCCTCGCATAGATCAAATTGTTGACTCGACCGCGGGGTGTGAGAGGCTATCTTTTTTAGATGCCTACTCCGGGTACCACCAGATCCGTCTGTACGGACCCGACGAGGTAAAAACAGCTTTCATCACTCCATTCGGGTGCTTCTGCTATATCACCATGCCATTCGGCCTCAAGAATGCCGGAGCCACATTTATGCGAATGATTCAAAAGTGTCTACTCACTCAAATCAGTCGGAATGTGGAAGCTTATATGGATGATATTGTTGTCAAGTCATGAAAAGGTTCCGACCTGCTCGCTGACCTCGCCGAAACATTTGCCAACCTCAGAAGGTATGATATCAAGCTCAATCCATCGAAGTGCACATTTGGAGTTCCTGGTGGCAAGTTACTCGGTTTTCTCGTTTCCGAACGGGGAATCGACGCTAACCCAGAGAAGATTGGCACTATTCTCCGAATGAAACGCCCTGTGCGAGTGCACGATGTCCAGACGCTTACTGGATGCTTGGCCGCATTAAGTCGATTCATCTCACGGCTCGGTGAAAAGGCACTGCCTCTTTACCGACTGATGAAGAAGACAGACAAGTTCGAGTGGACTCCAGAAGCTGATGCAGCGTTTGCCGAGCTAAAAGCTCTGCTCTCCACCCAGCCGGTGCTTGCTGCTCCAATCAGCAAAGAGCCTCTGTTGCTCTATATCGCAGCCACAGGACAAGTCGTCAGTACTGTGCTAACGGTCGAGCGGGAAGAAGAAGGAAAAGCCCTCAAAGTTCAGCGCCCAGTGTATTATTTGTCTGAAGTCTTGACTCCATCCAAGCAGAGATATCCTCATTACCAGAAGCTTGTGTATGGAATATACATGACCACAAAGAAGGTTGCTCATTATTTCTCTGATCATTCCATCACAGTCGTCAGCGATGCTCCACTATCAGAGATTTTGCACAACAGGGATGCAACTGGTCGAGTGGCCAAATGGGCGATTGAACTTCTTCCCCTTGATATCAAGTTTGAGGCAAAGAAAGCCATTAAGTCCCAGGCAATAGCAGATTTCCTTGCCGAGTGGATTGAACAGCAGCAGCCGACTGAAGTTCACTCGGAGCATTGGACCATGTTTTTTGATGGCTCTAAGATGTTGAATGGTTCCGGTGCTGGGGTTGTCCTCGTTTCCCCCAGAGGAGATAGGCTCAGATATGTGCTCCAGATTCACTTTGATTCCTCCAACAATGAGGCAGAATATGAGGCCCTCTTATATGGGTTGCGCATGGCCATTTCACTCGGCGTCCGTCGCCTGATGGTCTATGGCGACTCGGATTTAGTGGTCAATCAGGTGATGAAAGAGTGGGACGTGAGAAGCCCAGCCATGACTGGATACTGCAGTGCAGTGAGGAAGCTGGAAAAGAAGTTCGAGGGGTTGGAACTCCACCATATACCCCGACTGAAAAATCAAGCAGCTGATGATCTAGCAAAGATAGGTTCCAAGAGAGAAGCCATTCCGAGTGGTGTGTTCTTGGAGCATATACACACTCCGTCAGTCAAAGAAGATCCTTTCACCGAAGAAACTCCACAGCCCAAGAGTGCCACAGATCCGATTGAAGTTGAAGTCCCAGCGGTGGTCGACTAGATCATGGAGGTTTTGGTGGTCATTCCCGACTGGACGATTCCGTATGTCGCATATATCCTGAGAAAGAAGCTTCCGGAGGATGAGGAAGAGGCTCGACAGATCGTCCGTCGATCTAAGGCCTTTACCGTAATCAAAGGACAATTATACAGAGAAAGCGCGACTGGAGTTGGTCAGAAGTGCATAACACCGGAAGAAGGTCGACTCATCCTCAATGATATTCACTCGGGGACCTGTGGTCATCATGCATCCTCTCGGACCATCGTGGCCAAAGCATACCGAGCCGGATTTTACTGGCCAAAGGCGAATGAGATGGCAAAAGAGATAGTGGATAAGTGCGAGGGATGTCAATTCTACTCGAATATGTCACACAAGCCTGCGTCAGCTCTGAAGACCATCCCACTCGTCTGGCCTTTCGCAGTATGGGGATTGGACATGGTCGGTCCTTTGAGGACAGGACGAAGTGGCTTCACGCATGTACTGGTGGCAGTCGACAAGTTCACCAAGTGGATCAAGGCTAAACCAATCAAGAGCCTTGACACCGGTACTGCTGTTAGCTTCATCAGGGAACTAATATTCAGATATGGAGTCCCGCATAGCATCATTACGGATAATGGGTCGAACTTTGACTCAGAGGAATTCAGAGCTTTCTGCAACTCCCAGGGCACACGGGTCGACTACGCTTCAGTCGCCCATCCGCAGTCGAATGGACAAGCAGAGCGAGCTAATGGACTGATTCTTAAGGGATTGAAGCCTCGACTGATGCGTGATCTCAAACACGTGGCTGGAGCTTGGGTCGACGAACTTCCCTCAGTACTCTGGGGACTGCGGACCACACCTAATCGGTCGACCGGAAGAACTCCATTCTTCTTGGTCTACGGAGCTGAAGCAGTCTTGCCGAGTGATCTTCTCCACAATGCTCCTCGAGTTGAAATTTACAACGCAGCAGAGGCTGAACAAGCGCGGCAAGACGCAGTCGACCTTTTAGAAGAAGAAAGGGAGATGGCTTTGATCCGCTCGACCATCTACCAACAAGATTTGCGTCGTTTCCATGCCAGAAATGTGAGAGGTCGAGCCTTCCAGGAAGGGGATTTAGTTCTCCGAGTGGATCAGCACAAACCACACAAGCTTGCTCCTTCTTGGGAAGGTCCCTTCATCGTCACCAAGGTTCTCCACAACGGGGCGTACCGTCTTTACAACGTCGAGCATAATATCGACGAGCCCCGAGCTTGGAACGCGGATCTACTCCGCCCGTTTTACACTTAAGTTTTATCACTCAGATGAGTTGCAATAAAGTACTTCTGTAGTTCATGGACCTCGAAATAATAGTGTCATAGTTCCTCCATAATATCTGTCACTTTTTATTTTTGTCCAATAAAATTCCCCTCAGTGGGTGACTTAGCTGCGAATCCGTTTCGCCTAAGTTTGTAAAAATCCTACCGAGTGGTGAGCCAGACTCCCACTCGGAGGCTTAGCTGCGAATCCGTTTTGCCTAAGTTATCAAAATCCTACAGAGTGGTGAGCCAGACTCCCACTCGGAGGCTTAGCTGCGAATCCGTTTCGCCTAAGTTATCAAAATCCTACCGAGTGGTAAGCCAGCCTTCCACTCAGGGGCTTAGCTGCAGTCCAAGCACTCGCCTAAGTTACGAAAATCCTACCGAGTGAAGAGCGACCCTCTCACTCGGGGGCTTAGCTGCAGTCCAAGCACTCGCCTAAGTTATAAAAATCCTACCGAGTGGAGAGCGACCCTCTCACTCGGGGGCTTAGCTGCAGTCCAAGCACTCGCCTAAGTTATAAAAATCCTACCGAGTGTAGAGCAACCCTCTCACTCGGAGGCTTAGCTGCAGTCCAAGCACTCGCTAAGTTATAAAAATCCTACCGAGTGAAGAGCAACCCTCTCACTCGGGGGCTTAGCTGCAGTCCAAGTACTCGCCTAAGTTATCAAAATCCTACCGAGTGGTAAGCCAGACTTTCACTCGGGGGCTTAGCTGCGGCCCAGTGCTCGCCTATGTGAACTGAAGAATAAGTCGATTGCGATAAAGGCGCCTTGCTTTGAACCTGCAAAAGACATTTCGAGCCAAAGGCAATCATATTCAAGCACCAAATTCAAGTTTGAATCGATATCTAAAGGAACCGAGAGTGCTCAGGCGTTAAGCCTGTTAAGGTTTATCGGTTACAATTCCACTCGGCATACCGAGGCAAATTTAAAGCGTCGAGCCAGAAGAAGTTTTTTACCCCTCCTGTGGAGGGCTGGAAGGAGCAACGAATTCATCAAGGTCAATTCCGTCGGCGATCCGAGTGGCAGCTGCAAGGAAAGTTTCCATAAAGGATCTGAAGTCGTGTTTCTTGGTATTGGCCACCCGAAGGGCCGCCAGCTTCTCTTCTCGCGCATCTTTACAGTGGACTCGGGCCAGACACAGAGCAACATCTGCACCACACCGAGCCGAGGACTTCTTCCATTCCTGCACTCGACCAGGGATCGTGTTCAACCGGGCCATCAGCGACTCAAGGTCATTCTGAAGTGTCTCCTCAGGCCAAAGCGTCGAGTCGACGCGAGATGTGGCGGCCTTCAGCCTTGCGAGATAGTCCACGACAGCTGCGACACGAGACTCCAGTCGGAAAACATCCATGGCAACTTCGTCGTTCACCGGAGAATTGACAGGGTCGAGGTTTGGCTCCAGCCGGCTAGTTTCTTCTTCAAAGTTTTGACAAAATTCTGCAAGGGTGATCACTAAGTCAAGGGGATGGTCGAATGGAAAAAGCCACAATTGGAAATATTTGCCAAACATAGAGGTTTACCTTCAAGCATAAGAAACAGCTTCTTGGCAAGGCCACTCAGGAAGGCCTCCAGTTCAGCTTTCTTCTCAGTCAACTTGCTGACTTGGTCGGTCAGGGCAGCTTTATCAGTTTTCAGTTGACTGACCTCCTTGTTAGCAATCCCAAGAGCAGCTTTCAGATTGGTATTGTCTTGTTCGAGCTTGGTGACTGAAGCTAACTTCTCGTCAGCAAGCTTGATCTTCTCAGCTAGCTCAAGGTCTTTCTTCTATTGGGCCTCCCTTACCTTACCTACAAATTACAGCAAGATCAGATTTTGAAACAAGCAAGGGGAAAAGCAGTCGTTAGGGTGTCACCAAACATACCTTCGGTCTCCTCCTTTGCCTTTGTCAGCTTCTCCTGAACCAGCTTCAAGCTCAGCTCGACTTGAGTATGCTTGTGTTCCAGCTCCGAGTAGCGAGCCACAAGATCACAAGAGTTCTGCGAAGAACCAATCGACTAAAATGTCAAATATAATTCACTTCCGAGTGAAAAAGGGAAAAACACACGTTTCTAAGACTACAGCCGAATACAAGCATTCGACCGTAGTCTCGGGGACTACACCCAGTGGGTGCACTCAGCGTGCCCCCACTAATCCTGTTGAAGACAAAGTCGACCAGTCGACCTCAAAAAAAAAGTGCGAGATGCCTTCTCTAAGACTGTGATCAACTGCAAGTAGTCAACCACAGTCTCGGGGACTACACCCAGTGGGTGCACTCAGTGTGCCCCCACCGGTTTGTGAAATCCAGTCGACATAGTCGACTGACAGAAAGACTGAAATTATAAAGCCTAACGCCGACTGCCAGCAGTCGACCTTAGCCTTGGCGACTACACCCAGCGGGTGCACTCAGCGTGCCCCCGCAAATACGGAGCTCAATCGACAACACCCACTGGGTGACTACTATAAATTCCGGAAAGGAAAAGTTTTTGGAAGCATATCCAACAGAAGAAACGGTGGTCGACTGACCTGAACATTGCTTTGGAGGGCAGAACTGGCGTCATAAGCTGCCTGGCTCGCATCCCGGATGGTCTTCAGCTGCTCCATCATGAGTCCCGCCTGGCGTATCGCCTCCTTCGCTGCGCCAGCTTGGTCCTCTGGGACATGGTGCGTCGTGAAGAGGGAGGGCTGCTGAGCACTCGTCAGTGGATTTGCGAAGGACACCGTGTGTCGAGTGGTGTTCACTTCCTCCACAGTCAGAATCTCGGGCGCCGTCACATCCTGAGGCACCTTACTGGCGGACGCTTTCCGACTCCTCCTGCGCTTCAGCGGCTCTTCATCCTCATCATCATCAGGAAGATTGATAACAGTATTGGGCGGAGCTGCGGAGAAGAATCAGGATCAGAGATCACGAGTCAGTCGACTAAGAACGGCGTTAAGAATACAATACCTGGGTTCGAAGTTGCTGCGTCCTCCATCTCCTGGTCATCAGCCCGGGCCGAGGTTTCAGAAGTAGCAGCACTACAACTCCAAAGGATCAGTCGACCAACTTCAGCGTCGACCAGAGACAAAGTTTACACAAAATGAGAAGATTCAAACAACACGATTACCCTGATATGGTAGGGATGGACACCTTCATCTTCGGCTGGAGCTTGAGCGGCTTCGACGAGGCCGCCCTGGGCTGCTTCGGCGCCTTTTCAGTCGGCACCGGAGAGATGGTCCGAGGACGCTTGGTCGACTGAGTGGTGGTCGCAACCTCCTTACCACGTTCGGTTGAAGGGTCGTGGACAAGCTTCGACCGCCTTTCCGAGCGCGGTGGTACGACCTCCTCCTCCTCTTCCTCCTCGTCTTCAACATCATCGTCATCGCCGTCATCATCATCATCGTCGTCGTCATCCCCTGCAACGTCCGAGTCCCACTCCTCCTCTTCCTGGCTCTCACCCCCGCTCGCCTCACCCTCCTCAGTCGGAGTTTGTGCCCCATTGGGCATCGAGTACAGCTCGGTGAGAGCCTAGCAGATATCAAGACAAGGATCAGTCGACCAGTCGGCAGGATAAACAGAAATGGGTGCGACAAAAACGCAGTGGAGGGCAGAGCAAATGTACCTTGTTTGGATCGCTGTTGTGGTCGAGTGGAGGAATTCTTCTGGCTCCGCGTGGGTTGTCCTTGTTTCCGGTGACGGCTACCATCCATCTTTCCAGAGTGGCATCGTCGACTGCTTCTGGATGGACTCGAGTCTCGTCTTCAGTCCCACAGTACAACCACATGCAGTGGCTCCGGAACTGAAGAGGCTGGATGCGACGCCTGAGGAAGACCTCCAAGAGGTCCATGCCCGTCACTCCCTCCCGGACCAACTGCACCACGCGCTCCATCAACATCTTCACATCAGCTTTCTCCTCCGGAATCAACTTCAGAGAGGAGGGCTTGTTCACTCGGTCCATGGTAAACTGTGGGAGTCCACTCGACTGCCCCGGCGTCGACTGGTCCCGGCAGTAGAACCAGGTCGACTGCCAGCCTCTGACCGACTCAGGAAAGATCATGGGCGGGAAGGTGCTCTTATTCCTCACCTAGATCCCCAGACCCCCACACATTTGGACGACTCGGGTTCTCTCATCACCTGGGCTCGCCTTCTTCACGGTCTGAGAGCGACACGTGAATATATGTTTGAACAAACCCCAGTGCGGTCGACAGCCCAAGAAACCCTCACACATGGACACGAACGCAGCAAGATAGGCAATGGAGTTTGGGGTAAAGTGGTGGAGCTGCGCTCCGAAGAAATTCAAGAAACCACGGAAGAAAACACTCGGCGGCAAGGAAAACCCACGATCAACATGAGTGGCCAAAAGCACACACTCACCCTCTTCTGGCTGAGGCTGCCATTCCTTCCCCGGAAGCCTCGCAGCTCCGTGAGGGATCAATCCCTCATTGGCCATGTCGAGGAGGTCATTCTCTGTGATGGTCGACTGGATCCAGTCTCCTTGGACCCAGCCCTTCGGCAGGCGGGATCTGGACGAGGACCCTCCGCGGCTGGTGGATCTCCCCTTCGCCTTCTCCGACGCTGACGCCTTCTTTGCACGCTCCAGCGCCGCCGTCTTCTCCTTGGCCATGGTCGCCGGCGAGATGCGCGAGGGGAAGTGGTGCGGGGGCGAGAGCGAGCACGCTGGGCGGAGAAAAAGGAAGCAGAGAGAGAGAGAATGCTGAGGCGCAGCACAGAAATCCTCGCCGGGCATATTTATAAGGTCCCTTCCGAGTGGATGACAGGTGGGCCCGTCGATCTAATCATATCTGGGAGCAGTTATGCAGACGGGATACGTGGCGAAAAAGGCGGCGCGGGGATCGAGGCGTCTATGCCCCGTCCCATCCGAACGCCGCGGTCCGCCCCGCTTCGCGCGCGTCCCCAAATTTCGCATCCCGCGGAATCCGCGAACAGCAAATCAGTCTGTCAGACGCGGTGTTTCTGGCGATCCGTCGCTCGGAGATCATCGAAGCCCGCAAGATCACTCGACGCAAAAATAGAATGGATCGAGTCGACTGAAGACAAGTTGCTCCCTGTCGACGAAGAGATTCTTTGATCCAGGACAACGCACGACCAGAGCACAAAGGTTAATCGGAAACGACGTCAACTCCTTCCTCACTCGAAGCCTCAATCCATTCGGGGGCTAATGATGGGGTTATGTACCTAGGGTAGGGTCATGGACCTGATCTAAGTACCTTACCCAAGGACACCCTTAGAAAAAGTCGCTTTCCAGTCGACCAACGAGGGACCCACTCGACTGACTTGAAGGACTCGACCACGAAGACTCACTCGACCACCAGAAGGTCAAGAGGCACTCGGCACTGCAACGGCCTGTAATCAAGTAGACTTTATGATAGTAAAGGCACTTTATGTGGGGCGTTACCAGTAACGCCCCAGGCTTAACTCTCCTTAAACCCTCTCCTACGTGGGCTGGCTGGGGTCCTGGCGCACTCTATATAAGCCGCCCCCCTCCACAAGCAGAAGGGTTCGGCACCCTGTAATTCATATACTCATAATCCACTCGACCGCCTCCGGGCTCCGAGACGTAGGGCTGTTACTTCCTCCGAGAAGGGCCTGAACTCGTACATCCTTTGTGCTTACAACCTCTCCATAGCTAGGACCTTGCCTCTCCATACCTACCCCCCACTCTACTGTCAGGCTTAGAACTACGACAGCATGTAATTATCGTCCTCTACCTCTCTTCCTGCCCCTCTCTCATGAGGGTTGGCTTCTCCATCCTCCCGCATTGAATCCTGCCGGAGGGAGTTGTCTTCAGCACTGTCCGGGGTGTTATTGTCTCCCGTGCCGGAATCACCGTTTTTGCCGTGGCGGGATTTAGAGCGGCGCCGCTGACGCCGACGCTTAGGCTGTTTCTTGGAGGGGTCATCCTCCATTGTTCCATCGCCATTCCCATCTTTTGGGATGTCCACCATGTAAATGTTGTATGACGAGGTGGCCTTCCAGTGCCCTGTTGGCGCTGGATCTTGGTCGTCTCCTACATCATCGTCCATACCGTCGATGTCTTCGGAGTCGAAGTCGAGCATGTCATTAAATCATCGACAGTGGCTACAAAGTGGGTGGTGGGTCGGTTTTGAATTTCTTCGTTGTCCGCATCCCAACCTTCCTGACCATAGTCCGGCCAGGGCTCTCCTGATAAAGAGAGAGACTTTAGTGAATCCAGGATGTCGCCAAAGGGCAAGTGCTGAAAGATGTCCGTGGCGGTGAACTCCATAACCGGCGCCCAATCGGATTCAATTGGCAGGGGCGCGGGGGTTCGGAGTCCGGAGAGGAGTCCGGCACCTTGGAGTCACGAGCTTCGCAAAGGACAGGGTTGGTGTTTGGCTCAATCGCTGTAGAGATTGCAGCCCCCGAGGCGGTGTCCAACCACCAGTCCTCGATCGGCACCGTCGGCTCCGAGCTAAGGGTCGGAGCGGATACTTGTGTGGCCTCCAGGGCACTGTTCGGCGGCAGAGCTAAATCATGCCCCTCGTGACAGTGCGGCGCGCTTGGCTGTGGCTCGAACCCGTCGAAGATCAGGTCTCCGCGGACGTCAGCCGTATAGTTCAAACTTCCAAATCTGACCTTATGTCCAGGGGCGTAGCTTTCGATCTGCTCTAGATGGCCAAGCGAATTGGCCCGCAGTGTAAAGCCGCCGAATACAAAGATCTGTCCGGGGAGAAAAGTCTCACCCTGAACCGCATCGTTGTTGATGATCGGAGGAGCCATCGGGCCTAAAGATGACGACACAGAGGAACTCTCAATGAAAGCACCAATGTCGGTGTCAAAACCGGCGGATCTCGGGTAGGGGGTCCCGAACTGTGCGTCTAGGCGGATGGTAATAGGAGACAAGGGACACGATGTTTTTACCCAGGTTCGGGCCCTCTCGATGGAGGTAAAACCCTACTCCTGCTTGATTGATATTGATGATATGGGTAGTACAAGAGTAGATCTACCACGAGATCAGAGATGCTAAACCCTAGAAGCTAGCCTATGGTATGATTGTTGTTCGTCCTACGGACTAAAACCCTCCAGTTTATATATCCACCGAAGAGGGTTAGGGTTACACAGAGTCGGTTACAATGGTAGGAGATCTACATATCCGTATCGCCAAGCTTCCTTCCATGCCAAGGAAAGTCCCATCCGGACACGGGACGAAGTCTTCAATCTTGTTTCTTCACAGTCTAGGAGTCCGGCCGAAGATGATAATTCGGCTATCCGGACACCCCCTAGTCCAGGACACCCTCACCCTCCATCACAACTGGCGTCATGGACCAATGTAGGACGGTATAGGGGGTCTGCTAGTGACGTACCAACACTGCAGAGCCATTTCTGGGAGCTTCTTGAGAGGGACATTAACCTCGTCAACATACCGTGTAAACGCCGGCCTCTCCGGATGTGGGATTTCAATCCGGAGGGTCTGTGAACTATTCTGCACTTCTTCAGCCTGACGCTCGAAGGGATGTGTAAATTATTCTTCGGACCACAAGTAAAGTGTCCGGACAGCACGGACGATGCAGGCCTAAGCTGCAATCGCCCAGATACCCAAGTAAGTAACCCTGAAACCGAACACTTCGTTTGTATTTATCATAATCATTATTCTAAAACCCTCCATGGCCAGGAATAGCTCAGCAAGGCGGAGAGAATTAGGTGTCCAGTGCCACTTCCCGAAGGCTCGCCTAGTCCCACCATAGCCAAGATGCTTGGCCGGGTGCTTAGCAAAATGCCCTCAGGGAAAGACGAAGGGAAGAACAGAGAAGCCGAACTCCACACACTGCACATCCAAACCGGGGGAATTGCTACATCCTCAAAGGAGGATAGTCGGGGAGGGGAATCTAAGGCCTCCTCTCTGCGCGGGAAGAAGAGGGCCACCTCCAAAGACTTGGAGACGGAGGTGCCCAAATAGGGGAAGAAAGCGTCACCAGGGGGGCCTGCCCCGAAGGAAGCCCTCACCGCGTCATGCCCGCCAACGGTCCAGCCCTCAACCAAGCTGTAAGTTAACCGTAAACTCGAAGGTACTGTTTTTCTCCGAGTACAATAACTGGGGTCCATTCTGTGCAGTCCGACTAGCAGCTCTTCTCGACAGAGTTCGTCTTCAGGGACCTCCCTCCGGATATGATGGAGAGTGAGACCCCACCAACCTCTCCGCCTCATGAGTCGGGTGACCCCGACGTGTCATCACGGAGGAGTCCGGATATGCCGAAGCCAGAGGCTAATCCTTCGGCCGCCCTAAGCCCGGAGCGTTCGGCTCCCACGGGGGGCGATGAGAAGGGTCCGACACAGGTCGGTGTCCGGGCGGACACACTGACAGGCCTTCTGGAGCGAGCTGCTCTCGTGGAGGAGCATCGTTCATTAATGAGCACGGTGCTCAAGAAGATTTCATCTGCCACAAGCAGTTTGAATGAAGCATTTATGGGCCTGCTCAGAGGCTTTGAGGTATGTAGTGAAAAATACATAATTTTTTGGCTGTGAGGCACGCGCTAGGTGTGCTCCATATGGATAGTAGCCCCTGAGACTCTGGTTGCCCGCCCTAGGCGGCAAACGGAGGATCATATTGTGTAAGTAATGAGTGCGCTATATATATGTGCAGGTGTCTAAGGATCCGGCAGCCGACTGGTCCGTTGAAGTTGCCGAACTAAGGAGGCAGATTGGAGCTATTGATGCCGATATCATGCTGGTGAACGAGCGTCTTAACGAGTCACAAGGTATGTGTTCTCCTTTCCTTATTATGTTATATAGGAAAAATTGAGAGGAGCATAATATTAATGCGATATGCTTCGACTGCAGACGGCGATGCTGCCGTGGAAGCCCTGAGGGCAGAACTTGCCCAGGGCAAGGAACAAGCTCAGGATAGCAATGTGGCTGCCCTAAAGGCGGCCGAAGATTTGAGAGCCGAACAGGCTGCTCATTACCGAAGCAAAGACAAGATAGCCGAAATGGCTGTGGAGCTGAAAAATGCCGCCGACCGGTATGAGCTCCTTGAAAAGGAGAATCAAGTTAATTCGGCTGACCTGAACAAGGCACTTAATGCAGCTAAGGAGATGCAGACCGAAATCAGGGATGTGCGGGAGGAGCTTCGACAGGCCGGAAAAATCACGGCTGGAAACCCCTACCTATTGCGGATGAAGTTTTTGGATCCGAAGTATGCTCCCCTGGATCGACGCTGGAGACCTGCGGACGCGTATGCGGACTTGGCGAAGAGTACGGCTGATGCGGCCAAGTTTTTCGAGGATCAAGGTGATAAAGAAGTGGAGAAGTTGTTCTGGTCGCAATTCAATGCTCCCGCGCGCCCATTGCCGTTGAGTGACAAGATGGCTGCTGTGGCGGAGCTTCATAGGCTGTCCGGTCTTGCAATGCGGTCTGTAATAGACCATCTTTAGCCAAAGGGGCCTAAGCCGGACAGTTATTTTGGTTTGGTGCAACAATTCCTCGGTGTCGTATCTCAGATCGATGCTATGAGGAGGTCGGCGTGTTTAGAGGGTGCACGGATGGCACTTGCCCGTGTTAAAGCATATTGGACAGATATGGAGGCCGCCATCATTGCGACCCAGAATCCGGCGGGAGGCCAGGATCCGGCCGAGCACTACTTGGAGCAGGTAACAGAAGGTGCCCGCTTAATAGAGGCGCAGTGCTCGAAGAATGTCTTGTTCGAGTGACAAATCGTGTCATTGTAAAAACAATGTTATTTTGATTACAAGTCTATATTTATACTTTTTGCCCGAAAGTATTATTGTGCCTCCTGTGCGGCCGTTTTTATGTATATGTGTAATATGAAAGTTAGCAGTCGTTGGCTTCAGCCCCCACGCATACAATGTGGGGGTGTTCACGAAACATATGCGTAATCACGGTTGATCCAACGTCTTGGTCCATTAAGGAGGTGATCGCATGTCGAACTACGCAACCGGACTATATAGCTATAACACTTTCACTTAGCCATGGGAGTTTGACAGTGGGGCTACTATGTAGCCCCTGGTACCTTCACGTGCATCCGAATACGGGCGCGTGTGTACATGACCGGGAAACGGTCCTTCGTTAATGCGGAGGAATCCTGAAGATTTTGGTAAGTTTTCGAGTGGTTGAATAGTCTCTCACTGTATCATGACAGTCAGTTTTTTGCTTTCTCTACTAAGGTGCTCATCCGGAATAACCAGGGCACAATCGCAGTAGTTCTCCTTTGGCCGCCTTAGCTGATAAGAACGGAATGTAAGGTGGCAAACCCAGGAGCCAGGCAAACCCAACATTTGACCAAGGACATGATTCGGAGCTGATGCATATAAGGCCAAACTCGCGACGCCGAACACTCCCGAAGGTATTCGGACTTTGCAACATAAAATGGGTTGAAGAATGCCCTTTCATTATGAATCCTGTAGATTCAGGTACGTGTATTGCTCTGTCATGGCGAAATGCCAATTACGACAGTACCCTCTGTGGGTATAGTACCCATGGGATGTGGAAACAACAAGAGACAATAAAAAAGGTTTACACAGGGGCTTAATCTAAAGAGAAACCTGTGAGCGGGGCCCTGCTGCACGTCTGCGACTTTGTCTCTGTTGTGCCGTTTCCTGGAAGGGTATCGCACGAATTGTGTCTATAAAAAATAAAAACTCGTGTAGAAGAATATAACGTAAGCATGCGATGGATAGTAAAAGTGTAAGACATTGACCTGCTAATAAGGTCAAGCCAAAAGTGGGGCTGTATTAAATATCTATAGCCCTGGTGTCCTCTATGGGATTATGTACATGGTGCCCTAGATCAGGTTCATCCGAGCTGCCGGACTCATTTAACCGTGTCCGTGGTCTTAATGACCAGTTATGCTTTCTGGTGTTAGAGGCCCCTTAGAGTCCGGCTGCTAGAGCCATCACGTATTCCTCCGCGCGTGAGGAGCGCTCTGTGTTTCCATTAACGGTGATGACACCGCGTGGACTGGGCATCTTGAGTGTGAGGTAGGCATAATGCGGTACTGCGTTGAAGCGAGTGAATACCGTTCTCCCGAGCAATGCTTGATAGCCGCTTTGGAGGGGGGCGATGGTGAAGAGTAGTTCTTCGCTTCTGGAGTTGCCGAGGGAGCCGAATGTTACCTCCAGTATGATGCAGCCCCTGCCATGGGCTTCAACGCCTGGTATCACCCCTTCAAACGTGGTGTTGCTTTGGCTGATTCTGGATGGGTCTATCCCCATCCTGCGGACAGTGTCCTGGTATATTAAATTGAGACTATTGCCGCCGTCCATGAGGATGTGAGTAAGATGGTATCCATCGATTATTGGGTCGAGTACCAAGGCATCTGATCCTCCATGCTGAATACTAGTCAGGCAGTCCGTGTGATCGAAAGTGATCGGACAAGCCGACCAGTGGTTAGGTTTGGGTACGACGGGCTCTATAGCGTATGCGTCACCGAGTGGGCATTCGTGCCTTCTCGTGCATGTGTGGGTCGCGTGGATCATGTTTACTGTTTTTACCTCTGGTGGGAATTTTTTCTATCCCCCAGTGTTCGGCTGGCGAGGCTCATCCTCATCTTCACTTGGTGTTTCCCTTACCTTGTGTTCGACATTTAATTTGCCGGCCTGCTTGAAGACCCAACATTCTCTGTGAGTGTGGTTCGCAGGTTTGTCGGGGGTGCCACGAATTTGGCACAGTCTGTCCAGGACTCTGTTCAGACCAGACGGTCCCTCTTTGCTTCCTTTAAATGGCTTCTTTTGCTGACCGGGTCGAGAGCCCCTGAATCTAGCGTTGACCGTTGTGTTGTCTGGGCTCTCTTCCTTGTTTTGACGTTTGTTTTTATTGCACCGTGGCTCCCCGTTGCCATCCCATATTTCGGATGTGCTTGGGTCGCTGGTGACTTTACGGGCCAACCAGCTATCTTCACCCACACAAAAGCGGGTCATAAGGCTTGTTAAGGCTGCCATTGTCCTTGGCTTTTCTTGGCCGAGGTGTCTGGCAAGCCACTCGTCTCGGATGCTGTGTTTGAAGCCGCTAATGCTTCGGCATCTGGACAATCGACAATTTGATTCTTCTTAGTCAGGAATCTGTTCCAAAGATTGCGGGCAGACTCTCCGGGCTGTTGGAATATGTGACTTAAATCATCCGCATCCAGAGGCCGGACATAAGTCCCTTGAAAATTGGCCCTGAAAGCGTCCTCGAGTTCCTCCGAACTTCTAATTGAATTTTCGGGGAGACTTTTCAACCAGTGTCGAGCTGGTCCCTTCAACTCGAGGGAAAGGTATTTGATGGCGTGGAGGTCGTCCCCACGATCCATGTGTACATGGAGGATAAAATCCTTGATCCAGACCCCTGGGTCTGTCGTTCCATCATATGCCTCTATGTTCACAGGTTTAAAACCCTGTGGAAATTCATGGTCCAGTACTTCTTCGGTGAAGTGCAGGGGGTGAGCAGCCCCTTTGTATCTGGACATGTTGTGGCATGCCGTCTGCTGTTGTTGTGTCCGGTGTTGATTCCGAACTGGTATCCGATCGGTATGATCATTTTGGTGACCATAGTCCTGCGCCAGGGTGTGTCCTTTAGATCCGTAGATGGACCTAGCCGCGCCGGCTTTCTTATCCAGGAGCTCGCATAAATCGTGTGCGGCGTCGGTAGCTGCTCTGTTGCAGTTATGAAGTGGTTTGTCCGGCCTCCTGGCCGTGTTGTTCTTTGGTGGAACGGCCTTGTCGTCGAATTCTGACAGCAGCTTCTGTTTTGGATAGCTCTTTGTCCGTACTTTTCTTCAGTGTCTAGCACTTTATTCCATCTACGATTGAGTGTTTCCTGTGCGGCCTTTAGCCATTGCTTCTGCTTCTTTAGGCTTCTCGTAGTGGCCATAAGCCTTTTGTGGAGGTTATCTCGTTCCAAGCGTGTTTCCGGGATGATGAATGCATCGTCATCCGGAATGTGTTCTTGTCCCGGGGCGGTTTGATGAATTCGTCCCTCGGGATCATTGTGATCGGGTGCCTGCTCCGAGCTGTGTTCGGCGTGACCTGGCTCATCCTTCTCCATTGCTGGGTCCATATGGTCGTTGTTGCCTTCGAAGTTGACTGGGGTGTCGATCTTTCTGGTGCTCTTGTCGCTATTTTTACTGTTGCTGGACTTGGAGCGGCGCCTGTGCCGTCGTTTTGGCTCTTGCCCAGGGGTGTTATCTTCCGGATTGTCGCCGTCATCCTCCTTAGGCGTATCCACCATGTATATATCGTATGACGAGGTGGCAGTCTAGCGCCCCAGTGATTCTGAGTCATCTCCTGCGCCGACGTCTATACCGTCGGTATCATCAGAGTCTAAGTCAAGCATGTCTGATACATCGTCGAGAGTGGCTATGAAGTGGGTGGTGGGTGGGCAACGAATTCCTTCCTCGCCTACTTCCCATTTGTCAGGACCCCGACTCAATGCCACATCGATCTAGCATGTAACACCTCATATCACTTTGCGGCCTCACGCACGGTATTCCCACGGGTGTCGCCTTACCTTTGCCCGGGACCGTTTGCGCCTTTTGGCACACGTATATGACAGTGTCGCTAGCATCCATATGATAAGGAGCCCGGGCTGACATGGCTAGTCGTAAACCCAAAGTGGCACAAACTTACAGGGACAGGCATCCATGACCCAGCATCGAACGTGTCGGTCATCAGCGAGTGAATCCAGGCTGTAGCACTGGGCTAGCAGGACTCCGGTGAACCGGGCTGTAGCGGGCTAATAGGACTCCGGTATTCATCGCGTGACATTTCCCCGTAGGGACAGACACAGGAACAAAGAAGGACACATGCCGGCCAGCCTAAGTGTTCCGGAGCAGTAGCAAGCTACCATGGCTCGGTGGAAACACTAGGAGACATTTCCCGGTAAGAGAGGCTACTAAAGATAAACAACTAGATGGTCAGATCCCACACATACCAAGCATTTCAATAGCATACACACAATATGCTCGATATGTGCAAATACAACATGGCATCACAACATGACTCTACGACTCAAGTAATTTATTCAATAGGCTCCGAGGAGCGAGATATTACAAACATGGGTCTCATGACCCAACAATCAGAGCATACAAATCAAAGCACAAGCGGAAGCTATCATGTCTGAGTACGGACATCTATAAATGAAAAAGGCTGAGAAGCCTGACTATCTACCAGATCCTGCCGAGGGCACAAGATCGTAGCTGAGGTAACAAGCTAAACGTCGAAGTCCACGCGAAACTACTAGCGAGACCGAAGTCTCTCTGCAAAAACATAAATAGGCAAACGTGAGTACAAATGTACCCAGCAAGACTTACATCAGAACTATCTACATATGCATCATTATCAACAAAGGGGATGGTGGGGTTTAACTGCAGCAAGCCAGCTTTGACTCGGTGGCTATCCTGAACTACGACTGCGAGTAACTCTTTTGAGGTGGCGCACACGAGTCCACATATTCACCATATCAATACACCACTATGGATCCACTCCCGTCTCCCTACGAGAATGCCATCCATAGCACTCACGCTTATCTTGCGTATTTTAGAGTATCCACTTTCACTTGTCTATGAACTGATATAAGCAACCCAGAAGTCCTTTTCCGCGGACCCGGCTATTCGAATAGATGATGTTAACCCTGCAGGGGTGTACTTCTTCACACACGCTCTCACCACTTACCGCCGTTTACACGACATGTACTCGGCAACCTTCAAGCGGAAGCCCAACGTGGGTGTCGGCCACGGCCTGCCTAAACACTCAAGTCTCTAGTCCAGGTTTATCGCCTATTCGGGTTCCATCCATGAGGAGATCCGGCCGGAGTTTCGCTCACAGCCCCAAACGATGTGAACAGGGTTCCGTGACACCAACGGGCGCCTGGTTTACCCGGCCACGTGCCTACCGCATCACAGCCCACCCCTATGGTCAGCGCTGCGCACGGCCTCCAGCATACTACAAACACCAGAAACTACTTGCAACTCCTGGACAGAGGACAAGGGTGATGAAGAAGCCGAGAGGGTCCATTGGTTTCGGGCCCAATGCGTGGTAGTAGCTGAATCATGGATCACAAACACAGAACTCAGTTCCTGAGGACGGCTGCAATGAGACAACCCACCATGTACTCCTACATGGCCTCTCACCGCTACCTTTACCAAATCGTGTTCACACACTTAGCTCACACACAGTAGGACATGTTCACACGCCTCTGATTCATCCCCGATGAATCAGACCTGACTCAACTCTAAGCAGTAGCAGGCATGACAACAAACATAAATGAGTAGGCACATCAGGGCTCAAACAACTCCTACTCATGCTAGTGGGTTTCATCTATTTACTGTGGCAATGACAGGTCATGCAAAGGATAAAGGGGTTCAGCTACCGCAGCAAGTAATAGTTGAATCGTTGTTGTCCTAATGCAGTAAAAGAGAGCAGGAGCGAGAGAGTGGGATTGTATCGGAATGAACAAGGGGGTTTTGCCTGCCTGGCACTTCTGAAGATAACATTGAGTCTTCATCAGTGTCAACGATCACATCATCGGTATCACGTCTATCGAGGGGGGACAAATACCGGCAACACAGAAGGGAACACAATCAATGCAATGCACAATATGATGCATGATCATGACATGGCAAAAAGAATGTGTTTTGGGCTAATGCAACTAGCAACAGATTAAATGAAGTTGGTTTGAATATAAAATTCAAATTCAAACTCCATATGTGATTAATTAAATGCCATTTAAATGATTTGTGCTAAACAGCAGCTATAAGTTGTTCTGACATGCATGAAAATGGTACAGATGGATTCCTTGAATTTTTCTGATAATTTTTCATATATAATTTATTTAATTTGGAGTTACGGTTGAATTTTCTATGATTTATAGAAGTTTTAGCTATTTTCTGAAATTATTAAATCATTTAAGATTTATTTAAATTCCAGAAAGGAATTATTGCGTCATCATGACCTCATAGTGACGTCAGCAGGTCAACGGGCGCCGTCCAGGTCAAACTGACCTGTGGGACCCATATGTCAGCGTCACAGGTTAAACAGGGGGGGTTTAGTTTAGTTTAATTAAAGATTAGGGCACTAGGGCCCACATGTCAGTGTCAGCAGGGGGGTAATTAAATTACAATAAACTAAACTAATTAACAGGGGGGCTGGCCCCACCTGTCATCGACCCAGGGGGGGGGGGTCAAACCCCTGGTCAGCAGGGCCTAACCTGCCGGCGGCTTGACGCCGGCGAGGCCGAGACGGCGGAGGCCTTCGGATTTCTTGCTCCGGCGGCCAAATGGGCGGATGAGGGCGTCTACGTGGAGCTGGGACTCGCCCGCATCCATCTGTGCAAACGGCAGGGGCTGAGGTGGCCCGAGCTCACCGGAGGCAAGCTCGCGGCGGTGGCCGGAGTTCGGGCGAGGTCGGGGTTGGCGTTAGGGGGCACGGGAGGGGAAGCTGGTGTGTGAGTTAGGTTCCTGGTGAGGTGTGGAGCACGTTGCCGTGCTCGGTAGCTAGCTCCGGTGGCTCTGGCCTTGTCCGTGTCATCGCCGGCGGTGAGGAGCTCACGGCCCCGGTGAAAAGGGCGGCTAGCGTGCGGGAACGAGCGCGGGGAGGAGGGGAAATGGAAGAGGAGCTCACAGCGGATCCGGTAGAGGCAACGGCGAGGCCGGGGAGGGGCTGGAGCTCGCGAATCCTCGGAAGTTCGCCGGCGGCCGAAGGTTGGGGACGAGCTCCGGGAAGACGCTACAGGGCTCCCGCGGTCGAATGGGTTGGTGTAGAAGACGCAGAAGGCGATGGCGGTTCCTCTGAACTCATCGGAGAGGCACGGGGTGGACGGTGGCCGCGGTGATGCTCGTCGGCGGCGACGGGTGTGTTCGGTGGCTGCGCGCGAGAGAGCCAGAGGAAGAGAGGAGCTCGGGGAGAGAGTGAGAGGCCTGGGGGGGTGCGTGGCGTCGCGGACGGGGTCCAGGGCGACGAGAGGAAGCAGGAGGTGGCCAGGGGGAAGCAGGAGGTGGCCGAGGCCTCTCGGGCGCGCGCCACGCCTCGCCTCTGTTCGTCCTCCTGGCAAAGGAGGAAGATGACAAGGGGGGGAAGGAGGTGGGCTGGGCCGGCCAGATGGGCTGGCCAGCTGGGCCGGCTACAGGTAAGTGGCCCAGGTAGGCTTTTGTTCTTTTTATTTTTTTCTTCTGTTTTGTTTTATTTAATTTATTTTGCCACTGTTTTGAATTTAAAATAATTCAAACAATGCCAAAAACTCCTCTGAATATTTTATATTGCTAAATGGACTTCTCCAAAAGCTTATAAAATATATCAGGGGTATTTGAAATTATATTCTAATTATATGAATATAATTCAAATTCAAATAGCTAATGAATTAAATCCAAAGTCCCAAAAATAATTCCTTAAAAATGTTCAATATTTTGGTTGGGACCAGAACCCTTACCAAAAATTATCAAACATTTAAGAAGAGCATTTTGGAGCAATGAATGAGATTTCTAGGGTTTTTGCCCCTCTTTTATTTAAGTTTTTGAGGCTTCCAAAATTCCCTCAGTTCAAATTTTCAAAATTTAAACATGATGCACACATGAGCTAGCCTAGAGCACTATCAGCAGCTAGGGATGTGACAACTCACCCCCACTAAACAAGAATCTCGTCTCGAGATTCAAGCGTAGGGTAAGATGAAGGGGAAACGCAAACTAGTATAATCTTCACGATCCAGGTTGCACTTCAAATGAACGTTGTTTCGATCACCATCTTTGTCTTGTCGTCTTGTTCTGAGAACTCCAATTGACATGACAATGAGAGGAAAGGGAAACTCTAGCAGGATCGATCTTCTAGAAGACCGAACAACTCACGGAATGAGACATAGAGCCATCTCTCGGGTTGAGACACGAGATACACATCAAGAGGGGTGGAAAGAAACGGATGACGAAGGTTCACTAGGTAGACAACAATTCCACACTTAAGAAGGTGGTAATCGATTGTTAACGTAGCGAGGAGCTGAATTGCCATGATACCACGACGAAACATCCTGGAGGAGGGTGATCGTAGGGTATTATCTTAAGTGGCAAAAAGAATTACCTTTGATTCAAAGATCATTGAAACTCTTCATACCAGCATAAGGCAATTCACAACGATCGTTTGGAGGGGGTCGGTAGAATGGCATACTCGGACTTGGATGATGTGGATTACCTTGTTGAAGACAACGTAATGGATGAATTTCCTTATCACCGGAGATGGAAGAGACCCATGGTAGAATGGCACATTGGTGGTGCAAGCTGGGAACAGAATGCAAATGCTAGGAATGATTCTGGTACCTGGGGAAGAACCCAACAAAAGAGAGTGGATTCACTGTTTGAAAGGGTCAGAGCATTGCCGAGGAAACTGAGAGCAATCTCGGTTAGTGCCGATGATAACACGTAGCGCTTGTGCGTGCTCTGAAGAACTTGAGCATTTCCACATTCATCAAGGTTTTACCAACATCCGTGTCAAGGATCCTGGCAACACAACTTGCTACCATGATGAATGGTGATGGAGGATGCAGATGCAAAGGAAGATAATACCTTCTCAGATTTCACCTTAGCAAGGCCAAGGAAATAAAATCTGGATGATCGACCGAGAGACATTTAGCACTCCGCTTCTAATGTTCTCCTTGATGTGCTAGGGTAACCCATTCGTAGATATGGTTTGATATCTAGAACATCAAGTAAAGGTCGGACTTCGGGAGCAATAGAATCCATAAGAAACAGTTACGGAGGTAAATCCTACGAAATCCTTATGGGGAGGTGGCCAACTTCCTCAACAAGATACTACAATGATAGGTCTTCCGGCTGGGTGTGTTGGCCACGACATCCACTTTACCGGTTGTCGAGGGACCAATATTATAGTTCTTGGGAAATGTTCCAATCATCATATCTGCCTGAGATTCAGATCTGGTTGGTGTCAGGATATTCCAGACTCATCGAGTCTAGGAAGAAAAATGAAAGTTTGCAACACAAATCGACGAGATGACGTTGCGGGATTCTCGGGAGATGAACTATGATAGCAAGCTCCAAAACATGAGCTGGTTCTGCTACAAACATGTGAACATGTTGTCCCAGACAAACAGGATCACGTGGTAGTCTTATAATAAAACACTTCCGAGTTCAGGTGGGGAACCATCAACGAGGATATCAAAATCCTTGCATAAGGTATACTCTTAAGAAGGAACTTCTTCTCCTTGAACAAATCAATTAGTGGCTTGGTGTGCTAGGATATACGTATGGAATGAAGATGATCAGTCTAACAGACCACAGAATTCTTCGCACGTGCATGACCGACTTGGGATGATTCCAAAGGAGCAAAAACAAACTTTCTCGAATTCACGACGGCAACTTACATCAAAATGCACGTGAATCAAAGGAAGTCACTCCTTTCATCAAACAAGTACTTCATGAGCTAGCATGAAGAAAATGCTTTCAAAAGTTTCCAACACTAACTTAATGTTCAACAACATCATGGAGGAGATAAGGATGTTGTCAATGGGCTCAACAACAACTCATCGGAATTTCCATATCACTGAACTTCCACCATCGTGTGAACACGGTGATAGCATTGGTCAGACCCAAAAGATATAATGGTGTATGCTCGAGGGATCAACCACGAGGAAGACAACATTACGAACATCGTTGGTTCTGACTTGATTTGACGATAGCCCACACTCAAATCAAAGGATTGATAAGACAATAGGTCCAGCAACTGATCACAGGGACCAATCGATGAAGATATCATCTTTCTTCAACACACACTACACAAGAATATCCCTTTGGAACGAACTAAGTCAGGCAAGCTTTTATCTTCCAACTCTCCAAGTTGTTGTCTAGCTTAACCAACTAGCTCCGGGATAACCAACACAGATTCTTGGAGAAAGGTGGTTCACAAGAAACCAACTTGATCACGGGCTCAACATAGCGGTCAGGTGACAACCTGGTAATACTTCCGAGAAGATCTTCGGAAATCACGAACCACCGATATGTTACTAAGCTCGAGAACAATCTTGCTTTTCAGGGCAAGATGATATGATCAAATGAGCGAGGACTTGACAAAATCCTAACTCATCAATCAAAGAGTGCACTAGGAAATAAGGACTAGGTAGCACGATCAATCTTAGAGGGATGATTCAAAAACCAACATGCTAAGATTGAAATTATTATCCTTTAACTACCAAGCAACGAGGTTGCTAGGAGTATTGATTTCACACATCACAATTCATTTGTCGGTATTCCGGTTGCATCAACACGATGGCCGAGGAATGACTAATGATGGTGAGAAGTATTACTACGTCAAAATTCATGAGAGTTGGTGTAGTTCTCGTGACAATTCTGACATAAAGGGGTTAATACTCCAAGGTAGAACAGAACCAAAAGCTGGATTGGCATTTGATCTGCGGAATACAACTACTTTGACCCCATCCTAGATATGGAAGAGGTACTAGAGTTTGTTTCTCCTAGTCATTCCGCGATAGAATGGCTTGACGGACCACAAGAGTAATAGGCATCGATAGACGAACGCACGCATACTCTTGACTATCAATTGATAGACGAGGGTCAGAATGCAACTAAAGAGAGACAACTCAAAAGAACATATAATATTTCTGAGTTGTGGATGCATAAAGTAGTATGTCGAACCAAGTTCAACATATTTCTTCCGGATAACCCATGCAGAAAAGTAGAACTGGCAGAGTCACAATATAGCATGGAGAACTCATCGACAGCACTCTTGGTGTTATCTTTTGGTTCAGAAGAACTTCTGCCAAGAATGGTTCATGGTAATTGGAAGAAGGATGTACCACGAACCTCGAGGACTATCGCAAAGGTTACTAATATCCTAAAGGAACTAGCAACACTATCATCATGATGTAAGTAGGGTGAATATCGGGTTTAAGAACCCAGGAATAGAATACCTACTACTAAGTAGCATCACGGGATGCTTTCGAAAATGATGGCCAGAATCATCACACTGGGAACACAAATCATGGCTAAATTACTAGATGATCCCCTAAGACACCTAGGGTCATAGTAGTAACTCCAACATAATGTCAAGGCAATAGAATACCTCAACTCAACAATTAGTGTGATTGAGCTGGCATAAAGGAACATCGAAACCAGAGGGAAAGGATTTTGCAAATGCATCAGACTATTTAGAAACCTGGAATGACTCGGACAGCATAACGGCTGTAAATGCTCAGAAAAGATTTGAGACATTCACAAAAATGGTGGCATAACCACTCAGAAGCACAATATCAAGGTCTCGAGATCAACAGTTAACATACAGAAGTAGAAACTGAACTCAAGCTTAGCACCATCAATCCTACAAGTCTGCAGATTAGTAACGCGTGATCCTGATAGAAAGAAGAGATAGCCTAGCTCTTAATCCCCGCAGGAAAGATAAGATGACTCAGATCAGAAGGCATAAGGTACAAGGAGTAAAAAGAGCCTTACGTTCCATCCCACAATCAATTCCCTTATATAACTAAAGAATTTCTAGACTCAACTTCGACCAGTTTGGCTTGGTAATCCTACAGGCAGTCAAGCTCTGATACCAACGCTGTCAGGACCCCGACTCAATGCCACATCGATCTAGCATGTAACACCTCATATCACTTTGCGGCCTCACGCACGGTATTCCCACGGGTGTCGCCTTACCTTTGCCCGGGACCGTTTGCGCCTTTTGGCACACATATATGACAGTGTTGCTAGCATCCATATGATAAGGAGCCCGGGCTGACATGGCTAGTCGTAAACCCAAAGTGGCACAAACTTACAGGGACAGGCATCCATGACCCAGCATCGAACGTGTCGGTCATCAGCGAGTGAATCCAGGCTGTAGCACTGGGCTAGCAGGACTCCGGTGAACCGGGCTGTAGCGGGCTAATAGGACTCCGGTATTCATCGCGTGACATTTCCCCGTAGGGACAGACACAGGAACGAAGAAGGACACATGCTGGCCAGCCTAAGTGTTCCGGAGCAGTAGCAAGCTACCATGGCTCGGTGGAAACACTAGGAGACATTTCCCGGTAAGAGAGGCTACTAAAGATAAACAACTAGATGGTCAGATCCCACACATACCAAGCATTTCAATAGCATACACACAATATGCTCGATATGTGCAAATACAACATGGCATCACAACATGACTCTACGACTCAAGTAATTTATTCAATAGGCTCCGTGGAGCGAGATATTACAAACATGGGTCTCATGACCCAACAATCAGAGCATACAAATCAAAGCACAAGCGGAAGCTATCATGTCTGAGTACGGACATCTATAAATGAAAAAGGCTGAGAAGCCTGACTATCTACCAGATCCTGCCGAGGGCACAAGATCGTAGCTGAGGTAACAAGCTAAACGTCGAAGTCCACGCGAAACTACTAGCGAGACCGAAGTCTCTCTGCAAAAACATAAATAGGCAAACGTGAGTACAAATGTACCCAGCAAGACTTACATCAGAACTATCTACATATGCATCATTATCAACAAAGGGGATGGTGGGGTTTAACTGCAGCAAGCCAGCTTTGACTCGGTGGCTATCCTGAACTACGACTGCGAGTAACTCTTTTGAGGTGGCGCACACGAGTCCACATATTCACCATATCAATACACCACTATGGATCCACTCCCGTCTCCCTACGAGAATGCCATCCATAGCACTCACGCTTATCTTGCGTATTTTAGAGTATCCACTTTCACTTGTCTATGAACTGATATAAGCAACCCAGAAGTCCTTTTCCGCGGACACGGCTATTCGAATAGATGATGTTAACCCTGCAGGGGTGTACTTCTTCACACACGCTCTCACCACTTACCGCCGTTTACACGACATGTACTCGGCAACCTTCAAGCGGAAGCCCAACGTGGGTGTCGGCCACGGCCTGCCTAAACACTCAAGTCTCTAGTCCAGGTTTATCGCCTATTCGGGTTCCATCCATGAGGAGATCCGGCCGGAGTTTCGCTCACAGCCCCAAACGATGTGAACAGGGTTCCGTGACACCAACGGGCGCCCGGTTTACCCGGCCACGTGCCTACCGCATCACAGCCCACCCCTACGGTCAGCGCTGCGCACGGCCTCCAGCATACTACAAACACCAGAAACTACTTGCAACTCCTGGACAGAGGACAAGGGTGATGAAGAAGCCGAGAGGGTCCATTGGTTTCGGGCCCAATGCGTGGTAGTAGCTGAATCATGGATCACAAACACAGAACTCAGTTCCTGAGGATGGCTGCAATGAGACAACCCACCATGTACTCCTACATGGCCTCTCACCGCTACCTTTACCAAATCGTGTTCACACACTTAGCTCACACACAGTAGGACATGTTCACACGCCTCTGATTCATCCCCGATGAATCAGACCTGACTCAACTCTAAGCAGTAGCAGGCATGACAACAAACATAAATGAGTAGGCACATCAGGGCTCAAACAACTCCTACTCATGCTAGTGGGTTTCATCTATTTACTGTGGCAATGACAGGTCATGCAAAGGATAAAGGGGTTCAGCTACCGCAGCAAGTAATAGTTGAATCGTTGTTGTCCTAATGCAGTAAAAGAGAGCAGGAGCGAGAGAGTGGGATTGTATCAGAATGAACAAGGGGGTTTTGCTTGCCTGGCACTTCTGAAGATAACATTGAGTCTTCATCAGTGTCAACGATCACATCATCGGTATCACGTCTATCGAGGGGGGACAAATACCGGCAACACAGAAGGGAACACAATCAATGCAATGCACAATATGATGCATGATCATGACATGGCAAAAAGAATGTGTTTTGGGCTAATGCAACTAGCAACAGATTAAATGAAGTTGGTTTGAATATAAAATTCAAATTCAAACTCCATATGTGATTAATTAAATGCCATTTAAATGATTTGTGCTAAACAGCAGCTATAAGTTGTTCTGACATGCATGAAAATGGTACAGATGGATTCCTTGAATTTTTCTGATAATTTTTCATATATAATTTATTTAATTTGGAGTTACGGTTGAATTTTCTATGATTTATAGAAGTTTTAGCTATTTTCTGAAATTATTAAATCATTTAAGATTTATTTAAATTCCAGAAAGGAATTATTGCGTCATCATGACCTCATAGTGACGTCAGCAGGTCAACGGGCGCCGTCCAGGTCAAACTGACCTGTGGGACCCATATGTCAGCGTCACAGGTTAAACAGGGGGGGTTTAGTTTAGTTTAATTAAAGATTAGGGCACTAGGGCCCACATGTCAGTGTCAGCAGGGGGGTAATTAAATTACAATAAACTAAACTAATTAACAGGGGGGCTGGCCCCACCTGTCATCGACCCAGGGGGGGTCAAACCCCTGGTCAGCAGGGCCTAACCTGCCGGCGGCTTGACGCCGGCGAGGCCGAGACGGCGGAGGCCTTCGGATTTCTTGCTCCGGCGGCCAAACGGGCGGATGAGGGCGTCTACGTGGAGCTGGGACTCGCCCGCATCCATCTGTGCAAACGGCAGGGGCTGAGGTGGCCCGAGCTCACCGGAGGCAAGCTCGCGGCGGTGGCCGGAGTTCGGGCGAGGTCGGGGTTGGCGTTAGGGGGCACGGGAGGGGAAGCTGGTGTGTGAGTTAGGTTCCTGGTGAGGTGTGGAGCACGTTGCCGTGCTCGGTAGCTAGCTCCGGTGGCTCTGGCCTTGTCCGCGTCATCGCCGGCGGTGAGGAGCTCACGGCCCCAGTGAAAAGGGCGGCTAGCGTGCGGGAACGAGCGCGGGGAGGAGGGGAAATGGAAGAGGAGCTCACAGCGGATCCGGTAGAGGCAACGGCGAGGCCGGGGAGGGGCTGGAGCTCGCGAATCCTCGGAAGTTCGCCGGCGGCCGAAGGTTGGGGACGAGCTCCAGGAAGACGCTACAGGGCTCCCGCGGTCGAATGGGTTGGTGTAGAAGACGCAGAAGGCGATGGCGGTTCCTCTGAACTCATCGGAGAGGCACGGGGTGGACGGTGGCCGCGGTGATGCTCGTCGGCGGCGACGGGTGTGTTCGGTGGCTGCGCGCGAGAGAGCCAGAGGAAGAGAGGAGCTCGGGGAGAGAGTGAGAGGCCTGGGGGGTGCGTGGCGTCGCAGACGGGGTCCAGGGCGACGAGAGGAAGCAGGAGGTGGCCAGGGGGAAGCAAGAGGTGGCCGAGGCCTCTCGGGCGCGCGCCACGCCTCGCCTCTGTTCGTCCTCCTGGCAAAGGAGGAAGATGACAAGGGGGGGAAGGAGGTGGGCTGGGCCGGCCAGATGGGCTGGCCAGCTGGGCCGGCTACAGGTAAGTGGCCCAGGTAGGCTTCTGTTCTTTTTATTTTTTTCTTCTGTTTTGTTTTATTTAATTTATTTTGCCACTGTTTTGAATTTAAAATAATTCAAACAATGCCAAAAACTCCTCTGAATATTTTATATTGCTAAATGGACTTTTCCAAAAGCTTATAAAATATATCAGGGGTATTTGAAATTATATTCTAATTATATGAATATAATTCAAATTCAAATAGCTAATGAATTAAATCCAAAGTCCCAAAAATAATTCCTTAAAAATGTTCAATATTTTGGTTGGGACCAGAACCCTTACCAAAAATTATCAAACATTTAAGAAGAGCATTTTGGAGCAATGAATGAGATTTCTAGGGTTTTTGCCCCTCTTTTATTTAAGTTTTTGAGGCTTCCAAAATTCCCTCAGTTCAAATTTTCAGAATTTAAACATGATGCACACATGAGCTAGCCTAGAGCACTATCAGCAGCTAGGGATGTGACAACTCACCCCCACTAAACAAGAATCTCGTCTCGAGATTCAAGCGTAGGGTAAGATGAAGGGGAAACGCAAACTAGTATAATCTTCACGATCCAGGTTGCACTTCAAATGAACGTTGTTTCGATCACCATCTTTGTCTTGTCGTCTTGTTCTGAGAACTCCAATTGACATGACAATGAGAGGAAAGGGAAACTCTAGCAGGATCAATCTTCTAGAAGACCGAACAACTCACGGAATGAGACATAGAGCCATCTCTCGGGTTGAGACACGAGATACACATCAAGAGGGGTGGAAAGAAACGGATGACGAAGGTTCACTAGGTAGACAACAATTCCACACTTAAGAAGGTGGTAATCGATTGTTAACGTAGCGAGGAGCTGAATTGCCATGATACCACGACGAAACATCCTGGAGGAGGGTGATCGTAGGGTATTATCTTAAGTGGCAAAAAGAATTACCTTTGATTCAAAGATCATTGAAACTCTTCATACCAGCATAAGGCAATTCACAACGATCGTTTGGATGGGGTCGGTAGAATGGCATACTCGGACTTGGATGATGTGGATTACCTTGTTGAAGACAACGTAATGGATGAATTTCCTTATCACCGGAGATGGAAGAGACCCATGGTAGAATGGCACATTGGTGGTGCAAGCTGGGAACAGAATGCAATCCGCTCCGGATTTAGGTCCGGGGCTCCCGCAGTGGCGATATCCCGAGCATTATCCGACTGCAGGTCTAAGCCGTGCTCATCGTGCCTGTCCAGCGCTCCTGGCACAGGCCCGAATCCGTTGAAGATCAAGTCTCCGCGGATGTCGGCCATGTAGTTCAAGTTTCCGAATCTGACCTGGTGGCCAGGGTCGTAGCTCTCGATCTAGTCCAGATGGCCAAGCGAATTGGCCCACAGCGCGAAGCCGCCGAACACGAAGATCTGTCCGGGGAGAAAAGTCTCACCCTGGACTGCGTTGTTGTTGCTGATTGAAGGATCCATCAAGCCTTGCAGCGACGACACAGAGGAACTCTCAATGAAAGCACCAATGTCGGTGTCAAAACCGGCGGATCGCCGGTAGGGGGTCCTGATGTGTGCGTCTGAGGCTAATGGTAACAGGAGGCAAGGGACACAATGTTTGCCCAGGTTTGGTCCCTCTCGATGGAGGTAAAACCCTACTTCCTGCTTGATTGATATTGATGATATGAGTAGTACAAAAGTTGATCTACCAGGAGATCGTAGAGGCTAAACCCTAGAAGCTAGCCTATGATGCTTATGATTGTGATCGTCCCTCTAAGGACTAAACTCTCTGGTTTATATAGACACCGAAGAGGGCTAGGGTTTACATGGACTCGGTTACATAGAAGGCATTATAATATCCGAATCGCCAAGCTTGTCTTCCACTCAAAGGAGAGTCCCATCCGGACACGGGACAGATTCTTGAGTCTTGTATCTCCAAGCTCCAATAGTCCGGACAAAGTATATAGTCTGGCTGTCCGGATACCCCCTAATGCAGGACTCCCTCACTCCTACTTATATGAAAAAAAGCATGATAGAAAATTGGATTTTTGTCCTGGGTGGGCCGGGTTCGTACTTGCATGACATTCTTGGGGCCGTCCATGACAGAAAAAATCATGCTAGAAGCGAGGGCGAGGAAATTTTCCGGGAGTTCCCGGTTTCGGTGGGTGGTCGGGGCCGAGCAATGCATGGAGGTTTGCGCGTTTCTCTCTTACACGTACGCACGTCTGTGCGAGGCGTTGGGCTATAACTGAACCCGAGCAATCGCATTGCTAGCTACGTTACTGAACTCGAGCGATTAATCCCTTGGCTGTTAACTGAATCCGAGCGATTCCTTCGCTGCTGCTAATAACTGAACCAAGCGATCGATCACTCCTACTGCTTATTGAAGTCAATCGAGCCCCTGTGCAAGATGTAGCCAGCCAGTGTTGGTTGCCTCTCGATGAACAGTGACCGTTTCTACCGTGTGCGTGGTACGTAGAACGAGTAGAGATGTGGTGAGTCGAGATGGTGGTTGGCTATGGATGAACAGTTCCCGCCGGGGGTTGGATGAACAGGACCCCATGGTAGTAGGTCGTTGCCGCTGGATGAACATGACCCCGAGGAGGCCACCACACCCCAGTCGGTTGGGAGTGGATGAACAGGACCCTGTGGAGGCTCTATGAACAGTAGGCGGTGGAGGGTGGATGTACAGTAGCCCGTGGATGAACAGTAGCCCATGGAGGCTGGAGGTGGTTGATGGTGGATGAACAGTAGCCCGTGGAGGCTGGAGAGAGGCAGTAGACGGTGGATGAACATGACCCCGTTTTGACCGTAGGTGCTCCAACACAAGTCCATTTCCTCCGTTTTGAGGTACGCTACACCCCTCCCGATCAACAGGACCCCGTTTCGACCGTAGGCACTCGAACACAAGTTCGTTTCCTTTGTTTTGCGGCACGCCAGACCCTTCCCGATGAATAGGACCCCATTTAGACTATACGCGGTCGAACAGAAGGCCCATTTCCTCCATTCTACGGTACGCCAGACCTCGTTTCGGTTGTTCCATCCAGGACGGTTGGCTCCCGATGAACACAATGTATTCTGTTGCCTCGCAATGAATACGAAGCATTTCGTTGCCTCCCGATGAACACGACACAGTTTCTCCATTCCGACCCAGCCGGTTGGCTTCCGATGAACAAGACGTTATTGTTGTCGTCCATTGCCTCTCCATGACATGAGCCCTAGCCGTACGTATGCGCGAGTAGGCGTTCGAGACCCCGCCTGTATGTACGTATGTGGCCGTATTTTTTGGCATCTGGCTGTAAGTACGTGTACACGGTTTTGACTGAACTGCTATGTCGGGGGCTCTACTACTACACATGTCGCTACTTGCTCGGCCATGGTTCATCATTGCAGAGAGACCGATCGACCAGTATGTACGTACACGTTCGCGACCAGACAGGCAACCCTATGTACGGTTCGACCGGGTGGGTCCCAGCTATCAGGGAGGATAAGGAGGCACTTCCTTGCGTGTGAAGATATAACTAGTGGGTCCCAACTGTTAGAGGGAAATGTTTTTTCGCAAAATACAAAGGCCCTTCTGGTGGGTCCCTGCTGTCAGGTGGAGGAATAATTATTTTATGTGTAATAAGGAGGCACTTGTTACGTCCATGGACCCATGTGTCAGCCTCTCCACGTACAGTTCTCTTCCGATGGAAGTCATTCATTGACCACTTGACCACGCCACGCCAAGAGCACCAAGGCGGTGGATGACAGTGAGGCCTAGGATGGGGACGACGCGGATCCGGGGAAGACGCGACAGTGCATGCCCATGCGGAGGGGAGTACGAGGGTTGACTAGTTTGGCTGCAGTGTGAGGCTGCCATCACCACAGAATAACAGGGGTTGTGGGTGAGTAGAGGGATGCCCTGGCCAGCGGTGGGAGTAGTGGGGGAGGTGAGGCATGCGCGATAGCATAGTCAGCCACGGGAGGCAGGAGAAGGCGACACGGCTGGCGATGGTTTGGGCGGCTGGAGCAAGAAGACCAGAGGTTGAAGAAACACGACGGCCGTTGGATGGACATCGTACGGTCACCGCAACTAGAATCGTTTATATTGACTAAGTTGACAAAACTCAGCGTCCGCGTCAACTTAGTAGGCCCACAAGTCAGCCTCCAAATATGGTGGGTCCCACCTAGAAGCAGGGCTATTCATTTTTTGTGCGTAATAAGGAGGAACTTCCTTGCGTGGGAAGTTATAGCTGGTGGGTTCGAGCTTTGGGTGGGAGGAACTTTTTTCGCGAAATACGGAGGCGCTTATGGTGGGTCTCTGCTATCAGGTGGAGGAATCATTATTTTGCGTGTAATAAGGAGGCACTTCCTTGCATGTGGCCATGGACCCAGCTGTCATCCTCTCCACGTTTGACCACACCGCGCTGAGAGCACCAGGGTGGTGGACGACGGCGAGGCCTAGGAAGGGAATGACCCAGAGCCGAAGACCACTTGACACTTGTTTCCCACACGGAGAGGAGTACGAGGGTTTACTGGTTCGTCTGCCGTCGCCAGAGAATAACAGGAGGTTTGGGTGAGTACAGGGATGGCCAGGCTAGTGATGGGATTGGTGTGGGGGCAGTTAGGCCTGCGCGGCAGCACAACCGGCCATGGGAGGCATGAGCGGGCAGTACGGTCGGCACTGGTTTGGGCGGCTGGAGCAAGAAGACTAGAGGTTGAAGAAGCAGCACGAACTGGATTAACAATCCAACGGTCACTACTACTAGAATCGTGTGTGGACTAAGTTGACAAACCTTTCGTACATGTCAACCCTGTAAACCCACAAGTCAGCCTCCAAATCTGTCCCAAACAGCATACAACCCGAAATTTCTAGCCAGATTCAAATTAATTTAAAAAATAAACATACCTTAATGTAAAATCCATGAAATTTTACCCCGCACAAAAACAATGAAATTTAAAATATCAAAATCGGAATGAAAAAAGTGACTTGGAACTAATTGCCTGTTTGTTGTATTTTTCATTTTACAGCACATTTCTTATTACTTTAGCCCAATGCATCCCTCCTCGTCTTGAAAGATTTCAGGCCCAGCAGGGCGTAGAAAAGCAAGTAGGCCTTCGTTGGTTATTCTGCAAAAAACAAAATAGTTTGGCTTTGGCGGCTGGAGGAAGAAGAGACTGACGAAACATGATAGACGTTGAATGTCAATCTGATGGTCAAGGTTGGCGCTATCGTTTGTTGACTAATCCGACACCATGTAGCATAGTTTTTTATATAGGAAGAAAAGAAAAACTGGGCTCGTTCGTCAGATAACATTCCCAAAACTGCCATCGTTTGATCTTGCGTCGCAACTAAAACTGCTAGGAAAATGCGTTCATTTGTCGTCCTTCTCCTAGGGAACGTTCTCCACATAACATTCCAATGCTATGCTACTTTGCAAGTAATGAAACTGACATATCCAACGTTCGCTTCTCCTCTTCTCTAGTTACTCTGCCTAGCATTAGAAGCTCCGGCCGCAACAACCATGTCCGCTGGCGGCTCGTCCACCTGCTCTTCAACAAGCAAGAACTATATATGCGCCAAGTCGCCACCTGTACCATCCCCTGTGGGTCTCGTCACACCCCCGCCGGCACACTCACCGCAGCCGGTTGCTCATCGCAACCCACTGCCGTTGGTGTGGTGCCACTTCTGCAAATCACGCAGAGTCATCTGTCGCGTCTCAACTACAATCCTCAACCCTAGCCAAGTCTTCTACAAATGCCCGAATCATCGGTTAATAATATGTTTGATTGTTTTTCGTCTGCTTTCAGTTGCTAATTTTTTAAATAATTTTGTCGATGATCTTCCAATTTGATTTGTGCAGAAAAGGGAAGATTCGTGTGATATGTATTTCTAGGAAGTTGCTGATGTGGGTCAATGGAACTATGTAGATTATTTGTTTATCTGAGGAATCCCAATACCAGCAGGTTGGGGTGTTGGACAAGTAACTGAAGGAACGACAAAATAGGAAGATGCAGAGCAGAAGGTTAAAGATGTAGTTCATCTTAGCATGGCCAAGCAACAACTTCTGAACGGCCTTGAAAGCAATGAGGAGATGAAAGAGCTTGTGAAGATATTGGGAAAGATCATTGTGCTCTATAGGATGATTATCTCTTTATTTGCAGTGTATGTAGCACTCGTGATGTATTCAATGGCTATGACATGAGCACTTCGCTGAAACTATTAATGAATGAAACCTGCTTAGCAGGCTGGGCATAGTGTTGTGAACATTTAATGATTTCTATTAACGGAAATCGGGGGATATTCCCTTTTTCTTATAAATATAAATAGCAGAGGCTCTTTTGCTAATAAATAAATAAATTAGCGGAGGCCCTGTCGGATCAACTTTGTTCCCATTCAAAGACGTCAAGCAAAATGCAGTCCAACAACAAACTATGTCATCAAATACAAGTTTCACAGCCAAATATGAGTACATTTAAACAACAATGTCATCATGTTTTAGTCGTCATACAATCACCAAGCACAAATCAACATACATAATAAGTGATGTTCTCACAACAAAATACTAAGCAACAACTTCATCAGGTTTCAGCTGTCATAGCAAACACAACTTCACATAATAGATAAAAAGTTGTCTTCTCACAGGCAAGTACGACAAAAACAATCTAATCATCATCCGCAGCAGTAGCGTCAACATCTTCGCCATGTCTATCAGTCTGAATTGTAATTCCCCCCAGTGTCATCTTCTTCTTCATCTTCAATGTCCTCGCACATTGGCGTCTTATAGATCAAATCTCGTATGTCCACAACCTGACATGTCATCTTTTCACCAGCATCATTGACATGATTGTTTGCAAAGATATTAGGAACATCTGTGGAATCTTATACATCAGGAGCAGTGTAGGCATCATCTTGTTGTGCAACTTCATTAAACGAATTCCTCTACTCAAACCTTTGCAATACTCTCCAGTCATCGCTACATGCGTATGTGTCTTCCAAGAAAAATATTTGTGTTGCTTGATTTGCCAAAATAAAAGGCTCGTCCGTTTGGTACACCGCCTTGACATTGATGGATTTGAAATAATCATCAGCTCCGGGTTTTGCGATCCTGGAAAACAGGTTATACCAACGACAACACAACAGAATCACACACCGATGAACCTCGAAACTAGAGATATACTGCAACTGAACAATGTCTTTTATGTTAGCATACATTTCAGTTGTCTCTTTGTCGTACGTATCCGTGCTCATGATGGCACTGCTTTGTGTCTTGCTGCCTTCGTCGTGTGCAAGGGTGTTTTAGTGCACGTCTCCAACAGCGCAAGATTCATAATGTCTTACCTGAGTATCAAGACACATTGCTAGTGCGTAAAGGGAATCATCAACTGCCCGCCCATCCTCCCACATTTTCATAACCTATGGTTAGAAAATAGACAATTGGATCATGTTATGTACTCAATATATTAAAAAAACTGATAGTGCAATTCAAAAGATTACATGGCACTTGAACCATTTCGCAAATCCTGCATAACCAGTTTGTCAATGTTTCTTGGATTTTGCGGCAGTAACTCCTTTTCGTAGATTCTGCACAACATAGTGATCATGTCAAACATCTAAATATATAAGAATGTGCGGCAAGTTTAGTAGATTACTATGTATAAGATGCAATACTTAGCACTTACTTGATATAAGGTAGAATATCAGGACAGTTTTTTAACATATACCAAACCATTTTGTCCAAATCTTTAGGTTTGTCATATTGTCGACTCTATCCTGTAACTCGAACAAACGAATTGAAAACATTGAGCTCGGGATTGTCTTCACGCACCTCTTTTCTTAGCTGAGCAGCTGTTTCAAAGTATTTTGAGCAGAATGTCAATGCTTCTGTAGCAGTGTACGCCTCTGCAATGGAACCCTCAGGTCTAGCTCTATTCCTAACATAGCCCTTGAAAGTGCCTAGCCGCCTTTTAATAGGGAACATCAAGCCATACTATACTAGATCTCTAAGTAGTGCCTCATCAAGTAGATGAACAACCAAATGCACCATTACATCAAAGAAGGTTGGAGGATATGTCTTCTCAAGGTCGCATAGGATAGTTGGTACCTTGTCTCTAAGACGCTCCAAAGCATCTATCCTGATATTTCTATTGCAGAGTTCACTGAAGAATTGTCCAAACTCTGCAACTGCTCTGTATAAGTCAGGGCGGCCCAATCCTCTAAGGATAATAGGTAAAACCCTTTGAAGTAGAACGTGGCCGTCAAGTGTTTTCAACCCTTGTACCTTGGTTCCATCTCCACGACTATCCTTTCAGGGTTGGAAGCAAATCCATGTGGGAATCTCACACGTGACAGGACCTTGCAGAATTCTTTTCTTTTTACCTTGTCCAAGACGTACACAGCTGGTGCCATATCCTGTGGTGCACCTTCATCTTCCACCTACAAATCCTTTTTGATACCCAGGTGTGTCAAATCAATTCTAGATTTTAATGTATCTTTTGTCATGCCTTCAATATTAACAAGTGCGCCGATAATGTTGTCACATATATTTTTTCTCTATGTGCATCACATCAAGATTATGCCGCAAATACAAATCTTTCCAACACTCCAGGTCCCACAAAGTGGACCGGCGGGTAAACAATAATCTCTCTTCTGCCTTGCCACACTTCCCTTTCCTCCTACCATTATCAGGATGGTTTCCTAGTGGAATATGCCTGACCTTCTATAATCCCACTTGCAACTCATCGCTGGTGAGCCTCTTTGGCGCATCACGGTTTTCATGCATTGCATTGAACACATGTCTTCGGTATTTTGAAGGACACAACTTGTCCTTGGAAAGGAAATGGCGGTGTACAATGTAACATATCTGGTTAAGTATCGAGTATGACAGCGGATTCCTGTCACAGCGAACACATGCATTGTAACCATGTGTCGTTCGCCCTGACATAGTACCAAAGCCGGATAATCATGGATGCACCAAATTATAATAGCACGAAGAAAGAAATCAGCTGGCGGGCTGCTATATGGGTCTCGAGTGAGAACACCCCTCCATTGCTATTGAAGTTCCTCCACAAGAGTCTCCATTAATAAATCAAAATCCTTTCCAGTACTTTTTGGACCTGGATGAGCAAGGCCATCATGTAGTTTGATTCTTTGGTGCAGACATTTGGTGGCATGTTGCAAGGGATAACAAGCACTTGCCACATGCTATATGTGGAGCTCTGATGGCCAAATGGGTTAAATCCATCCATAGCGAAGCCAAGTCTAATGCTTCTCCGGTCAGCAACAAACTTTTTTTGTTTCGGATTGAAGCTTTTCCAGTCACTGCCATGAGATAGATGGATCATTACATTCTGATCTCTGTACTCCTGGTTCCTAGAATGCCACAATACATCATCTCTTGTTTCAGCATCATGGAACAACCTCTGCAATCTTGGTATAATTGGAAAATGTCTCCGAACATTATGAGGAATCCTCTTCATAGCGTCGCCATCATTCCATCTTGATGATTTACATTTTGGGCATTCACTTAAGTTGGCATAATCCTTCCGGAACAGAACACCATTATTCTTACAAACATGGATCATATCATATTCAATTCCAACTACACGAAGGAAATTCTTCATTTTAGTGTAGGTGTGTGGCAGCTCAGACGCATCTGGGAAAGATTTGCAGAAAGGAGCCAACATCGCATCAAATGATTTGTTGGTCATCCGCTCAGATGTCTTCACATGAAGAAAGGTGACCATAGCTGAGAATACTGGCGGCTTATTTCCTGGAGTGACTGCTGAGGGAGTCTTGGATTATGGGATCCTCGAGGGGCCGGCCTACGTGACATAGGCCGGACTGATGGGCCTTGAAGATACAAGATAAAAGGACCTCCCCTGTGTACGGATGGGACTTTCCTTTGCGTGGGTGGCAAGCTTGGCATTCAGATCATGTCCCTCCCTTTCTATGTAACCGACTCTGTACAACCCTAGATCCCTCCGGTGTCTATAAACTGGAGGGTTTAGTCCATAGAGGTGATCACAATCATACATGCTAGACATCTAGGGTTTAGCCATTACGATCTCGAGGTAGATCAACTCTTTAACCCCTATACTCATCAAAGTCAATCAAGCACGAAGTAGGGTATTACCTCCATTAAGAGGGCCAGAACCTGGGCAAACATCGTGTCCCCTGCCTCCTTGTTACCTTCGATCCTCATATGCACAGTTCGGGACCCGCTACCCGACATCTGCCAATTTTGACACCGACATTGGTGCTTTCATTGAGAGTTTCCGCTGTGTCTTCACCAGAAGGCTCGATGCCTCCATCAACCATCCACAACAATACCGCCCTGAGGGAGGCTTTCCTCCCCAGCCAAATCTTTGTATTCGGCGGCTTCGCACAGCGTGCCAACTCGATTGGCCATCTGGAGCAGATCTATAGCTACGCCCCTGGTCATCAGATCAATTTCAAAAACCTAAACTACGTCGCTAATATCCAACGATTCGCGGCCTTAGCTGCAGCTCCGGCCTTAGATCCGAAACTCCTCGCCGACTCCGAGGATAGGAGTTTAGAGCCCGCCGTGCTCTCCGTGGCCATAGAACTCAACACCGGAGATACGGAGGGGATCGTTTCACCGGCCCGCCCGGAATCACTCCAGTCTTCCTCTATCCTCATCGAGCCGGACTCACCTCCGTACACCAGCTCCAAACTCTCGAGATATGTGTTATACGAGCTCGGTCAGGGAACTCCTGTCCGGCCCCGCTCCGCAGATTCTCGCTTCCTTGTCCAAACCTCACCCTTAATGCGATCTCTCACCATTACAGAAGGATCGCTGCCGAATTATGCCCAGCCTGCACTAGGGGATGAGAGAGGGGAATTTCACGTTCCACCCACCACCCACTTCATAGCCACCGTCGAGGACTTAACCGACATGCTTGATTATGCTTCCGAAGACATCGACGACATGGACGACGATGCCGGAGAAGAGCAAAGCCAGAACCCACTGCTTACCGGACGCTAGACAGCTACTTCCACATATGACTTGTACATGCTGGACACCCCCAAAGAGGATGACGGTGAAGGGGGGAAGGATTCGCTCGAAGACAAGCCTCCCATGGCACCACCAAAGCATCGACGGTAGCGGTGCCGCTCTAAATCGCAGCGCAAAAAAGTAAGCAATACCGGCACCGGAGACAACAATACTCCGGATGACGCCGAAGATCAAGAAGCCCTTATTGAACAAACATCCTACCATGATGATTGGGAGGAAGGGAAAGTCAACCCCGGCGATCCAATCGGGAATGAGGGCTCGGATCATAGTACCTACCTACCGACCTCCGAAGAGGACGATAGCCTCAGTGACAAAGAATTCATCGTGCCAGAGGAACCCTTCGAACAAAAGAGTTTTAAGCGCCGGCTAATAGCCACTGCAAGAGTCCTAAAAAAGAAGCAGCAGCAGGTTCAAGCTGATCAGGATCTGCTCAATGACAGATGGACTGATGTCCCGGCAACCGAGGAATACGGCCTCGAACGTCCAACCAAGATCTACCCGAAGTGCAAGCTTCTACCCCAATTTTACGAGGACAAGAGCCTATACCGTCCATGCGTAACGCTGCTGACAAACCTGACCGACCACCACGTGGCCGAGAAAGAGTGGCAACTCAAGCCGAACACCCGCATACACCACCCCGTCGTAAGGTAGAGAGACATCAGCTGCAGGATACACTTATGACTTACAACAGGACCAGTATAATAGAGCCGGTCAGACCAGATCAATATACGGATCAAGGGGACAGGAGCAAGATTTCCTTCTCCACATTCACATGGCACGCGGTGACGATCTATATGCCATCAAATACCTCCCCCTCAAACTTAAGGGATCAGCTCGGCACTGGTTAATCAGCCTCCCAGAAAACTCTAACGGAAGCTGGTAAGACCTAGAGGATGCCTTTAGAGACAACTTCCAAGGCACTTATATCCGATCTGTGAACGCTGATGACCTCAGTCACATAGTACAGCAGCCCAGAGAGTCAGCCAAAAACTTCTGGACTCGGTTCCTAATAAAAAAGAACCAAATTATTGATTGTCTGGATGCCTCGGCTCTCGCAACCTTTAAACATAGCATCCATGACGAATGGCTTGCCTGACACCTCGGCCAAGAAAAGTTGAAGTCCATGGCAGCCCTCACATCACTCATGACCCGCTTTTGCGCAAGCGAAGATAGCTGGCTTGCCCATAGCAGCAACAATACCGGCGATCCTGGCACTTCTGAATCAAGAAACAGAAACGGCAGGCCCCGACGCAACAAAAACAAGCGTCGGAGGAACACTGAAAATGCCGAAGACACGGCGGTCAACACCGGATTCAGTGGCACCAAGCCCGATCAAGGGAAGAGGCCATTCAAAAGAAACAAGACGGTTCATCTAGCCTGGACCGAATACTCGATCGACCTTGCCAGATTCCCGGCACCCCTGACAAGCCTGCTAACCATACCAACAGAAGATGTTGGGTCTTTAAACAGGCCGGTAAATTAAACACCGAGCACACGGGGAAAGAGTGACCCAACGAGGATGACGATGAAGAGCCTCGCCCACCAACCACAGGGGGACAGAAGAAATTTTCCCCCGAGATCAAGACGGTGATCATGATATACGCTACTCATATCTGCAAAAGGGAGCGCAAGCGCGCGTTAAGGGACGACTATGCGATAGAGCTAGTCACCCCAAAATTCAACCCATGGTCAGCATGCCTAATCACTTTTGATCGCAGGGATCATCCGACTAGTATCCATCATGGAGGTTCAGCTACATTGGTCCTTTACCCAATTATCAATGGATTCCACCTCACGAGAGTCCTCATGGATGGCGGAAGCAGTCTTAACCTGCTCTATCAGGACACAGTCCGGAAAATGGGTATTGACTCATCAAGAATCAAACCCATCAAAACTACCTTTAAAGGAGTAATACCTGGTCTAGAGGCCCGCTGCACGGGCTCAATTACATTGGAGGTCGTATTCGGCTCACCGGACAACTTCCAAAGCGAAGACTTGATCTTCGACATCGTCCCTTTCTGCAGTGGCTATCATGCACTACTCGAACGAACGGCGTTTGCTCGCTTCAATGTGGTCCCGCACTATGCTTATCTAAAGCTCAAAATGCCAGGACCACGCACTGTTATAACAGTCCATGGAAACATGGACCGCTCCCTTCGTACTGAGGAACACACCTCGGCTCTCGCAGCAGAAGTGCAGGTCAGCCTTATCAAGCCAAACTCCACATCGAGAGTCAAGCCACCGGACCCCGCCAAACGAGTCCGGACTACTCCGCAGACTAATACTCAAGCTTGTTAGGAGCTCGATTAGCAATCCGGCCTCTGTCTTTGCCCCAGCCAAGCAGCGGCGTATGTATCGCGTGCTTATAGCTACGCACTAAAAATACCATGGGCGACGATGGAGGCATATCGAGGATAAAGTCCACAATACGTCTCAACCATACCTGACCACCATCTATCTTTTTATTAAGTTCATTTTTTCCAGGTTCTTTACAACCCACATCACCGTCTTTATGGTGTCAAGGGCCCTTTTCCGTCCCCTTTTGAAAACTTTCATTAATGCTCCCAAAGGATCACACACCATGGCGAAAAGCAGCGCGGATGTACGAGGGGTACTTAAAGGATCTTCCAAGATCACCTCCTTCCCTTTTCTAATACTTGTACACAACTTTCCCTTTCGCTCGGCATGTAAAATAGCCTCAATGCTTACAACATTATCTGTACAAATAGGTTTTGACGTATCAATCAGACTATAATGGAAACAGGTTTTTTTCCCAAACTATTCGGTACTGGCTTATTCCCTATTCTGTATTGCTTCTTCTTTTTCCTATGATTGTTAGGTACACATCGTCACGACCTAAATCGCCAGGGGCTCCATTCAGCTGCGTACATTTCTTAAATTTACCATAAGTCCGAACACTTTCACAGTGCAATTCGGCGTCCCGAATCTAGCATTATATGCATCGGCTCCGAATCATGTCTTGGGTCAATAGTTGGGTTGCCTGGCTCATGTGGTTATTACCTTACATTCCGATTGTTAGGCTAAGGAAGTAAAGGGAGAACTACTGCGATTGTGTTTCTGGTGATATAGATAAACACCTCCGTAGAGAAAGCCGAAAACTGACTGTCCTGATGCAACGAGACCTAGTCAGCTATTCGGTGACTCAGTATAAATCTCTTGCAATTTTTTGTGTGTCACACGAAGGACTGGTTTTTACCTGGTCAGGGGTCTACAGCCACCGAGTTCGGATCACCGAACAGACCAGGGGCTGCGCTTACAATCTTATTGTCAAACCCCTATGGCTAAGTGAGAGTGATAAAGCCACATAGTCTGATTGCCTGGTGTGCCGCAGTAGCACTTCATTCAAGGACCAAGTCGTTGGGTTAAGTGTGTTTTTGTGTTGTTCCGAACACCCCCGTAGTATCTACGCGAGGGGCTAAAGCTGATGACTGGCCAACTCTCAGATTTAATAAACGACCGCAATGGAGGATAAATAATTTCAAATGAAAAAAAGACTAAAATTACACAAACGCATTGTTTTCATTATACAAAAGTTTGGGAAGCATGGATACATTCATTAAAAAATGATGTCCTTCAAACACAGACCCTCTATAGTGCAGGATCCTTCAAGGACATCGTTGAAATACTTCTCCAGCGTACGATGCTCCTTCCCTGCGAGTGGCCCTTCAGTTGCAAGACTGGTGGCATTCATCTTCGCGCATTGCACCTTGACACGGGCGAAGGCCATCCGGGCACCTTTGATACAGACCGACCGCTTTATAGCATCAAGCCATGGGCGCGCATCGACCAGCCGCTTCACAAGCCCAAAGTTGCTACTAGGTATGGGTTCTGCTGACCAAAGTCGGACTATGACATCCTTCATGGCCTGTCCGAGCACCCTATGTAGCTCGGTCAGTTGTTTCAGCTGATCACTGAGAGGCATAGGATTCTCTAGCACAAGGTACTACGACCAGAACAGCTTCTGTGTTGAGATCCTCTCTTTGGTCCAGAAGAAATCTGCAGCATCTGCAACACTTTGGGGCAGATCCGAAAACGCTCCTGGAGAACTCCAAATGCGTGTCTGTAAGGTGGACTTTCTCCTCATGTATTTTCCCTGCATATTAAAAACCTTACCTGCCGTTATCTTCTTGGCTTCTCGGATCTCCTGACAGGCACCTTGGGCTTCAACCCGGGCCTCCTTCGCATTTGGAGCGCCACAGCAAGTTCAGAGTCTTGATCTGACACCTTGCACTCCAAGGACCCACATTTGTTTATAGCATCAGTGAGCTCTTGTTGGACTTCCTCCATTGCGGGCAGTTCGTTCCTCGTCCTCGTCCTTCTTTATTGCAGGCTTTTGACGGGCGGTTCGTTCCTCGTCCACCTCCTTCTTGGCTTCGGCCAGAGCACTCTTGAGGGCCTCGACCTCAGATGTGTCACCTATGAGCGTAATCATAAAGCTCATTTAGATAACAAATTGAAACACATATCATTTTAGATATTCTTCGGTATTGTATAACTTGTTTTTCCTCCAACCTCTGCTTTAGTTCGGATACTTTGGCAACATGCAAGGCTGCTGCTAGCTTCGCAGCCTATTCATCCAAAGAGATATATATGTTAGCTCCTGCGGAATATTATTTGATCCTCTATTTGGCCTTTCTTCACGAAGGCCGAACAGAGTCTCAGGGGCTACTATCTATATATAGGTATTATTTTTACAAATAGCGAAAAAATATTACGTCACATACCTCAAAGCCTGTTAGAAGGCTGGTATAGGCTTGGTTCAATCCACTCTTAGCGGAACGAACCTTTTAAACCACCATACTTATAAGGGTATAGTGTTCCTCCACAATGTAATCACATTGAAGCGCTTCCACCAGAGTAACCGGCGCCTCCGGATAGATAGAGGACGCCGGTGGAGACGGCGCACCCCCTTCCCACTAAGAAGGCTGCTGGTCCGATTCCGGAGCTGTATGGGTGTTCGAAATGATATTCGGTTGGGGGCCGAATTAAGCATTGCCCCCAACGACGGTCTCCATGGGGGTTGATTTCCCCCTCTCTTCGGCAATAGAGGTATTACCCTACGCCGCCACCTCCACGTCCTCCTGGACCTCCCCATGACCTGGAAAGGTTCTTTGGGACAACACTTCATTCTTATCTGTGGCAGTGGGTGGAGAGATTTACGGAGGCAACTCACTCTCCATCGCGCCCGGCCGAGTTTCCAGATGACTATGATCATTGAGGGAGATTGCGAGCCGGGCTATAATGCACAATTCAGTATGTTAAAATAATAAGGCATGACATCAGATATGTGTGCGGTGTCTTTGGATACTTACGATTCAGCAAAGGGCTTCGGCCTGGGGTGCTGCTCTGGATGGCAGCGGCATCCGCTTTGGAATCATCCGAAAGGGAGGGTTTTCCCTTCTTGGTCGCCTCCGCCTCCAGGTCCGCGGAGGCCGCCCTTTTCTTCTTGCCCCCCTTAGGGGGAGAATTTCTCTCTTCCTCCTCTACATCTTCGCCATGGGAGGAGGAGGTATCGGAGTCTTCGTACACGGCATCTGAAGTACCCTTACGACGGAGGCCACCTCTGGTCTCCTTGCCCTTCTTCTTGGCCTTCTTCTCCGGTGCCTCATACGGCGCCGGAACCAGCATCTTCATCAGCAAGGGGGTAGCCTGGTCTTCGGGCAGCGGACACGGATAGTTGATCTGCTGCGCCTTCTTTGTCCAGCCCTGTGGGAGTCAGAAAATTCAATATAATCCTTTTACTTGCAAATAAAAGTTATCATAAAACTTACGGGAGTGGCTGGACGTGCACAGTCAAGGCTCCTGTCTTCGGTTGTCTCCGGCCATGACTTTTGAGTCTTGAAAGAGGAGCTTCCATATGTCTTTATGCGTCGTGCCGAATAACTCCTGCAGGGTCCAAAGGACCGACCGGGTCAAATTCCCACATATATTGAGTCCGACGTCGACAATGGAGAATACGGCGAAAAAGCATCACCTGGATCACGTTGGCGAGGCTTGTGTTCTTGTTTATCATGCCCTTGACGCGGCTCTCCAGCATCGTCACTGAGGGAGTCCTGGACTAGGGGGTGTCCGGACAGCCGGACTATCATCGTCCGCCGGACTCCAAGACTACGAAGATACAAGATTGAACACTCCGTCCCGTGTCCGGATGGGACTTTCCTTGGCGTGGCAGGCAAGCTTGGCGATACGGATATGTAGATCTCCTACCATTGTAGCCGACTCTGTGTAACCCTAGCCTCCTCCGGTGTCTATATAAACCGAAGGGCTTTAGTCCGTAGGACACAACATACATTACAACAATCATACCATAGGCTAGCTTCTAGGGTTTAGCCTCCTTGATCTCGTGGTAGATCCACTCTTGTACTACCCATATCATCAATATTAATCAAGTAGGACGTAGGGTTTTACCTCCATCGAGAGGGCCCGAACCTAGGTAAAACATCGTTTCCCTCGTCTCCTGTTACCATCCGCCTAGACGCACAGTTCGGGACCCCCTACCCGAGATCCGCCGGTTTTGACACCGACATTGGTGCTTTCATTGAGAGTTCCTCTGTGTCGTCACCGATAGGCTTGATGGCATCTTCAACCAACAACTCTGTCCAAGGCGAGACTTTTCTCCCCGGACAGATCTTCATATTCGGCGGCTTCGCACTGCGGGCTAATTCGCTTGGCCATCTGGAGCAGATCAAAAGCTACGCCCCTGGCCGTCAGGTCAGATTCGGAAGCTTAAACTTCATGGCCGATGTCCGCGGAGACTTGATCTTCGACGGACTCAAGCCGCAGCCGAGCGTGCCGCACCGTGACGATGGGCATGATCTAGCTCTGCCGCCGAACAGTGCCTTGGTGGCCGCACATGAATCCGCTTCGGCCATCAGTCCGGAGCCGATCTCCCAGATCGAGGATCGGTGGATAGACGCCGCCTCGGGGGCTTCGACTTCCACGGCGATGGAGCCAAACATTAATCTTGTCCCCCGCGAAACTCGTGATTCCGAGGTGCCGAACTCCTTGCCGGACTCCGAACCTCCCACGCCCCTACCAATCGATTCGGATCGGGCGCCGGTTATAGAATTCACCGCCGCGGACATCTTCCAACACTCGCCCTTTGGCGACATCCTAAATTCGCTAAAGCACCTCTCGTTATCGGGAGAGTCCTGGCCGGACTATGGCCAGGTTGGTTGGGGTACGGACGACGAAGAAATTCAGAGCCCACCCACCACCCACTTTGTAGCCACTGTCGACGATCTAACCGACATGCTAGACCATGACTCCGAAGACATCGACGGAATAGACGACGATGCCGGAGACGAACAAGAAACAGAGCCTATAAGGCACGGGAGGACCACCTCGTCATATGACATATACATGGTGGATACCCCAAAGGAGAGCGATGACGAGGACCAACGGGCCGTGGCAGAAGATAACCCCGCCGATAAACAACCAAAACGGCGACGCAGACGCCGCCCTAAGTCTCGCCTCGACGACAACAACGCTCCCAAGGAGCCCGTAATACAGTAGGGCTCACAAGTGGACGACGAACATGCAGATAAGCAACCGTCCGAACATGACGAGTCAGATAATCAGCCCAGGCCCGGCGAAAACGACAGTCCGGACGACCTCATGCCGGACACGCCGCCGGAGAGCAAAAACCTTCGGAAAAGACTCGTCAACACTGCAAGAAGCCTGAAGAAGGAAAAGCGGAAGCTCAAAACAGCGGAGGACACACTCAGAATGAGATGGAGCAAAGTGCTCAAAACCGCAGATAAATACGGCAATAGCCACCAATCAAAGAGCTACCCGAAGCGTAAGCTGCTACCAGAATTCGACGAGGAGGCCATAGAGCCTCCACCGTCAAAAAATAAAGAGGCTGCCTGGTTGGATAGACGGCCAGATGATAGGCCAAATTCTGAAAGCGGCGCCGCACATAAACCAACTAATGAACCTGGAAAGACAGATGGCCCAGCCAGGTCCATCTACGGGCCAAAGAAGAAGGCCCCAGGAAGCAAGGCAACACGTCAAGTGTCCGAAAATAGCAGCACACCCAAATACAGGGGCACCGCACACCCACTATGTTTCACCAATGAGGTGCTGGACCATGGATTCCCAGCAGGATTTAAACCCATAAACATAGAGGCCTACGATGGAACAACAGACCCTGGAGTCTGGATAGAAGATTACATACTACATATACACATGGCTAGAGGAGATGATCTCCACGCCATAAAATACCTACCCCTCAAGCCCAAAGGGCCAGCCCGTCATTGGCTTAAAAGCCTCCCAGAAAACACTGTGGGAAGTTGGGAAGAGCTCGAGGAAGCGTTTAGAGCAAATTTTCAAGGGACCTATGTCCGCCCTCCAGATGCAGATGATCTAAGCCACATAACTCAACAGCCCGGAGAGTCAGCGCAAAAATTCTGGAACAAGTTCCTCACCAAAAAGAACCAAATAGTCGACTGTCCGGACGCTGAAGCGTTAGCAGCTTTTAAACACAATGTCTGAGACAAATGGCTTGCCAGACACCTCGGCCAGGAAAAACCGAGGACAATGACCGTGCTAACAAGCCTCATGACCCGCTTCTGTGCGGGAGAGGATAGCTGGCTAGCAAGATGCAGCACCAGCGACCCAAGTACATCCGAGATAAAAGATGGAAACGAAAAATCACGGCGCAGAAAAGAGCAGCGCCGAAACAAAGAGAAAAGCCCAAAGAGCACGGCAGTCAACGCCGGATTCAAAAGCTCGCGGCCAAACAACAAAACATCGCCTCTTAAGGATGACGGCGATGAGCTGTCTAACTTAAACAAGATTTTGGGTCGGATATGTCAAATCCACAGCACCCCCGGAAGGCCTGCAAACCACACCCATCGGGATTGTTGGGTTTTTAAACAGTCCGGCCGACTAAACGCCGAACACAAGGGGCTCGACGCGTCAAGCGAAGACGATAAACCCCACCAGCAGAGCACCGGAAAACAAAAGACTTTCCCGCAAGGGGTCAAAGCAGTAAATTCACTTCATGTGATAATACGGAAAAATAGTGCGGCACTTTCGAAAAAGAGCTTTGCGCGGTCCAACCCAGCAGACCGTAGAGATTGGATATCAAAACCAGTCACTTTTGACCACCTGGACTATTCCAGAAGCGTTCGAAACGCGGGATGGACTCCCCTGATATTGAATCCCAAAATAGACGAACTACAATTCACTAAAGTCCTAATGGACGGAGGCAGCGACTTAAACCTGCTGTATTCAAACACAATCCGTTAGATGGGGATAGACCCTACAAAATTTCGACACAGCCGCACTTCCTTCAAAGGAGTGACGCCAGGCCCTTACGCCAAGTGCATAGGCTCCATATTACTAGAAGTCGTGTTCGGATCACCGAACAATTTTCGGCGCGAAAAACTAATTTTTCACATCGTCCCATTTCAAAGTGGATATCAAGCACTATTGGGACGAAAGGCTTTTGTCCGTTTCAACGCCATACTGCATTACGCGTCTCTTACACTCAAGATGCCCGGTCCGTGTAGCATCATTTCAGTGCGAGGGTCACTCAAAGACCCCGGACTCGGATAGACGAGTCCGGCTTCAGCAGGCTAGGGGTTCCCTAGCCGCACACCTCTTCACAAGGGGCTGCGCGCACAAACAACCGCGGGTTCATACAAACACCGCTTTACTTATTTATATTTCTTCTTTTACACACATATTTTTCGCACAAATTGTTTTCAAACTGAGCGTTCCTCTCTTTTTACAGATGAACAACGTGCATACCCATCCAGGATAACGGTGCAACGGAGACACAGGCGCAGACGTGCAGTAGGGACCCATTGTGAGGATTCTTTTCAGATTAAGACCCTGCGTAGACCTTTTTTACTGTCTCTTGTTGTTATTATCCCTTGGTTTCTTCTTATAGCCAAAGCGGAGCCTGACATTTTGGCATCGGCCGCGTCAGAAGACCATGCCTGTACCTGGACACCAGGGGCTTAGGGCATTGTTCTGCCCATTATTATAAAGACCGAACACCTCAGGGAGTGTTCGGCGTCTCGAGTTAGGCATTATATGCTTCAGCTCCGAATCATGTCTTTGGTCAAATGTTGGGTTTGCCCGGCTCCTGTGTTTCGCTGCCTTACGTTCCGTATCATCGGCTAACGCGGCACCAGGAGAACTACTGCGATTGTGCCCCAGCTCGGCTGGGCGAGCACCTCAGTAGAGAAAGCCGAAAACTGACTGTCATGATATAGCGAGAGACTGGTCAACCACTCGATCGACCACCGGAATGTTTAGAATTCCCCGCTTTGACGAAGGACCGTTTCCCGGTCAGGCACACACGCGCCCCGAACTCGGAGAAGTGCGGTGCCCCAAGGGGCTATATCGTAGCCCCACCCTCGAGCTCCACTGGCTAAGTGAAAGTGATAAAGCATTATAGTCCGGATTGCCTCGTTTGCTATGCTACTACCTCCTTAACAGGACCGATACGTCGGATTAAGTGTGAAAACGCGTTATTTTTGCGAACACCCCCGCACCTTGTGCGTGGGGGCTGAAGCCGAAGACTGCAATTTTTCAGGTTATACAAGTGTATACGTAAACGGCCGCCTAGGAGAAGTTTTACTACTTGGGACGCACAAGTATAAAAAGTAGTTATAGCATAATCATCGTTTTACAAGCTAAAACGTTCATTTGAACGTGACATTTTTTGAGCACTGCGACTCTATTACACGAGCGCCACGCATAACTTCCCCGAAATAGTGCTCGGCGGGGAGCCGGTTTTCATCCGACCCCTGGGCGGCAACAGCGGTGGCATCCATCTCCGTCCAATGTGCCTTCACGCGGGCAAGAGCCATCCGCGCCCTCGATGCAGGCCGACCGCTTCATCTCCTTGATATGCAGCACCGCTCCAAGGAATTGCTGCAGTAAGTCGAAGTAGCTCGTCGCCTTGGGCCTCTCTGGCCAGACATGAGCCACGATGTCAGTCACGGCAAGTCCGGACAACCTATTTAGCTCGGCCCATTCGGCCAACCGGTCGGTCAACGGAAGTGAGCGATCCGGACTATGGAATTGAGACCAAAATAGCTCTTCCGTCTTGTGATCCTTCTGGCTCCGGAAGTGCTCAACGGCATCAGCCGCACTTGCCGCTAAGTCCATATACGGATCCTCCGGACTCCACAGCCGATCAATTGAGCATACTTTTGATCCATAAACCGGCGACGCAGCAGATAAGGCTTGCCAGCCACGATATCTCCGGCCTGGCGCAGCTCCTCCCTCATGGTCTGCATTGCAGAGCGGGCAGCCTTGGCCTCGGCGCTGGCCTTCCTCAGGTCTTCCCGCTCCGATAAGTGCTCCTTTTCAAGAGCAACATTACGGTCGGCGGCACCTTTCACTTTCACGGCCAATTCGGCCACCTCTTCCCTGCTTAGGCAGTGTGTAGCCCTTTCGGCTTTCAACTCCTCGGCCGCCCTCGAGGCAGCCGCGTCACTCCTTCGGGCTTGCTCGAGGAAGTTTGGGCAAGTTCGGCCCGAAGGCTCTCCACAGCAGCAGCACCGTCTGTACAACAGCATATAATTTATCAAGAGGAGGGCTTTGACCCCCTTAATAAAGCAACTGCGGAGAACTCATTTACCTTGCGACTCGTCAAGTCGCCGGTTGACAAGCGCGATGTCTGCATCCGCCACGTCAAGTTGCCGCATTAACTCGGCAACTCCACTAGTCCGGCTACCCCTCGGACTATCCGCCACCTGCATAGGAATGGCGACATTAATTACTTGCGATTTTGATCCTCGGCACGCTGTCATCTTCGACAACCTACCGAGTCTCGGGGGCTACTATCTATACAGGGCGCATTTTTATGTGCAAAACTGTTAATAGACAAAGGGATGCGTCATTTTCGTGTACCTCAAACCCCGCCAGCAAACTCATGGCAGCATTGCCAATCCGCTCTCGGCGGACGAAATCCTTCCAATCACCATACGCATCAACGCACGGTGATCTTCTGAAATGGACGCCCTCTCAAGCAGATTCTTCAGTTCTCCCGGCTGGATACTAGTGTGTGCCGAACTCTCTGGCCCCTCCGGACTCGGGGATACCCTCCGTGACGATACTTCAGGCTCGTCCGCTTTATCTGACGGCGCGGCAGACGGAGGCGTTTCGCTCTCCATCATTTCCGGAAGAAGGTCCCCCGAAGATGAACTCATCTGAGAAGGCTGCAGATCCGACCTGCAAGATAAATATTTCGGTCACCCACAGAAGCACAAATGGAGGTATTTCCTTACTAATTAACTCCCCCTTTTTCATACTCACGGCTCGCTGGAGGGCTGATACTTTGGCGATGATTGTGTGTCCGGATTCTCCCCGGACACCGGACCCCCCGGCGAAGATCTCTTCCCCCGCTTAGGGGCTTCGGCCTCCGGATCTTCGGAGGCGGTCCTCTTCTCCCCTTGGAGGGAGGGGTTTTTAATTCCCCTCTCTTCAGACGCCCCTTTGGGAGAAATAATAGCTCCTCTATTTTCCCCATCGCTCCCTTCCATGGGCGCGACCTCCAACATTCTGACCAGCACGGGCTCCAGTGCGGTCTCTGGGAGGGGGGGCGGACACCTTATCAGCCTCGATTGTGCTACCCACTCCTGTGAAGAGTAATGGGTCAGGAGGCGAACTCTAGAAAAGCAGATAAACAGAACATCCGGACTCTGATCTATTTACCTGAGTATCCGGGCGATTGCGGCTTAGGCCTGCGTCCTCGGCCAATTCCGGACACGCTACATGTGGTCCGAAGAAAAACTTGTACATCTCCACGGGTGTTGCACCCATGAAGTGTTGGAGAATCCGAAGTCCCTCCGGGTTGAACTCCCATAGACGGAGAGGACGACGCTTGCAGGGCAGAAGATGCCTGATTAGCATAACCTGCATCACCACAATCAGATTGATCTCCCTCGCCTGGAGGTCTCGGATCCGGCCCTGCAGTAAGGGTACGTCTTCGGACGGCCCCCAATTGAGCCCTTGGTTGACCCATGGCATCAGTCGGCATGGAGGTCCCGGGCAGAATGAAGGCGGCGGCTTTTGCTTGCTGCCCTTCGGAGCGGTGATATAGAACCACTCCTGCTGCCACAGTCTGAGTTCCTCTTGGAAGGAACCCTTGGGCCACGGGGCATCGGCCTTTTTTCTTATGGCCGCCCCGCCACACTCCGCTTGACGCCCCCCGATCATCTTCGGCTCCACATTGAAGGTCTTCAGCCACATGCCGAAGTGGGGAGTGACGCGGAGGAAGGCTTCGCAGACGATAATGAATGCGGAGATGTGGAGGATGGACTCCGGAGCCAAGTCGTGAAAGTCCAGCCCATAGTAGAACATGAGTCCTCTCACGAAGGGGTCCGTCGGGAAGCTTAAACCCCGGCGGAGGTGGGATACGAAGACAACGAACTCACCGGGCTCGGGGGTGGGCACGGCCTACCCTTGGGTGGGCAACCTGTGCGAAACCTCGTAAGCCAGGTACTTGGCCTCACGTAACTTCAATATGTCCTCCTCCGTGACGGAGGAGGGCATCCACCGGCCCTGGAGGTCGGAGCCGGACATGGTTGAGGATCCGAAGCGCTCGAATCTGAGGCTCTGGGTGTTGGAACTGGGAGCGAGGAGGAGATTCGATGCGAGATTGAAGAACAAGAACGAGCCTTGGTCCTCTTATAAAGGGGAAAAATGCTAAGAGCCGTCTCCGTGACCGTTTGGGATTCACCTTCGATAGAGGAGGCGTGGCGACGGGAACGGTTGGGTTACCCACGCACGTATTGATGAGAATCCCGGAATAAGGGGAACACAATCTCTGCTTCGACAAGACGTGCCAAGGAAACCGCTTTGCTAAACATGCTGAGGTGGTATAGTAAAAAACGATTCAAACAGTGGCTTGGTAGCGGTGTGATGTCACGCCGCATAATACGTCAGCAGATTGAACTATTGTACATTTTATTCTCTCTACGGTGGAATGTGGAATTTATTTTGCAGAGCCGGACACTATCCTGGTGTTCATGATCTTCTCTGTATTATTCAAGGGAGGAACCCGCCTTGCAATGCCGAACATTATGCGCGCCGGACTTATCGTCATTGAAGCCTGGTTCAGGGGCTACTGAGGGAGTCCTGGACTAGGGGGTGTCCGGACAGCCGGACTATCATCGTCCGCCGGACTCCAAGACTACGAAGATACAAGATTGAAGACTCTGTCCCGTGTCCGGATGGGACTTTCCTTGGCGTGGAAGGAAAGCTTGGCGATACGGATATGTAGATCTCCTACCATTGTAACCGACTCTGTGTAACCCTAGCCTCCTCCGGTGTCTATATAAACTGGAGGGCTTTAGTCCGTAGGACACAACATACATTACAACAATCATACCATAGGCTAGCTTCTAGGGTTTAGCCTCCTTGATCTCGTGGTAGATCCACTCTTGTACTACCCATATCATCAATATTAATCAAGCAGGACGAAGGGTTTTACCTACATCGAGAGGGCCCGAACTTGGGTAAAACATCGTGTCCCTCGTCTCCTGTTACCATCTGCCTAGACGCACAGTTCGGGACCCCCTACCCGAGATCCGCCGGTTTTGACACCGACAGTCACCTCGTCAGGCGATTCCCAATCTAGGCCTATATTGAGCCAGGATGTAAGCCGCATCGAGGGCCCAGATTTGAACTCAGGAGCGACGGCCCATGTGGCGTCGCGGGGTTCCATGATAGAGAACCACCCCTGCTGCCACCGGCGCTGTTCACAAAGGTCCCCATTGGCCAGGTGACGTTGGGGAGTTTGCTCACCATGGCGCCGCCGCATTCCGCGTGTTGGCCCTCGACCACCTTTGGCTTCACATTGAAGACCTTGAGACATAGGCTGAAGTGGGGAGGGACGCGGAGGAATGCCTCGCAGATGATGATAAACGCCGAAAGGTTGAGGAAAGCATTTGGGGTTAGATCATGAAAATCTAGCCCGTAGTAGAACATGAGACCACGGACGAAAGGATGAAGGGGAAACCCTAGTCCGCAAAGAAAATGGGGGTTGTACACTACCCTTTCATTAGGCTTCGGAGTGGGAATGATCTGTTTTTTTGCAGGGACCCAATGGACTATGTCCGTGGCTAAGGACCCAGCTTCCCGGACCTCCTTGAGGCTCTCCTCTGTAACAAAGGAAGCCATCCACTTGCCCTGTGCTCCAGATCAGGACATGGCAAGGAGTGTTTGGTGGCGATGAAAAGGATTGAGACTTGGGAGCTAGAGCTCGAATGATGGATAGGCTGAGGAGGAAGAAGGCGTGAGGTAAAAAGACGGATCCTTATCTTCTTATAAAGACAGTGGATGTCAAGCGCCTCGTCACAAGCCTTAAATCTTTCGTATTTCAAAGGGGACGTGTGAATGGCACGGTTGGATTACCCAAACCCCTGTTAATGAGAATCCCATGATAAGGGGGCAGGATCTCTGTTTTGACAAGACGTGCCTATGACCATGCCTCGAAACACGAAGCGAGGGCTACGAAACGGTTCAGCATAATATACAGGCCAGGACATAACGCCTCGCCGAAAAATCGCCTATGGACGTGACTTACTTCGTTCCGAATATTTTTTGCCCTTACAGCTTAACGCCGTAGCTATTTGACAAAACCGGATACAGCTATTTTGCGTGGAGGATTGAGTTGGAGTATTCGGAGAAGGAACCCGCCTTGCAACGCCGAAGACAATCTACACACTGGATACATCATCATTGAAGCCTAGTTCATGGTCTACTGAGGGAGTCTTGGATTATGGGGTCCTCGAGGGGGCCGGCCTATGTGACATGGGCCGGACTGATGGGCCGTGTAGATACGAGATAAAAAGACCTCCCCCGTGTTTGGATGGGACTCTCTTTTGCATGGGTGGCAAGCTTGGCGTTCGGATCATATACCTCCCTTTCTCTGTAACCAACTCTGTACAACCCTAGATCCCTCTGGTGTCTATATAAACCGGAGGGTTTAGTCCATAGAGGCGATCACAATCATACAGACATCTAGGGTTTAGCCATTACGATCTCGAGGTAGATCAACTCTTGTAACCCATATACTCATCAAAGTCAATCAAGCAGGAAGTAGGGTATTACATCCATTAAGAGGGCCTGAACTTGGGTAAACATCGTGTCCCCTGCCTCCTTGTTACCTTCGATCCTCAGACGCACAGTTCGGGACCCCCTACCCGAGATCTGCCAGTTTTGACACCGACAACTGCCATGTTGCGTTGTTCCAACATGCGGGCCCACCAATTTTCTTTTGCAGGTGAAAGGTCACGAAATGCGTGAGCATTTTGTAGCATTGTTTCAATGTTGGTTAAACTCGCTGGCTCCGCCTCGACCACCTCCTCCTCCTCTTCCACCTGAGCATCAGGCAGATCAAGATGGTGATCTGTTGCTTCCACATAGTCATTAACATCGACGTTCACAGCTTCACCATGATGAACCCACCTAGTATATGTGACCAACATCCCATACAAGTGTAGATGATTTTCCAAAGTTGACTGGGGTCTTATAACTGAATTCATACAACTACTAGATGGGTAGAGCACATCTAATTTCGGACCACCATACACTCAGCTCTGATAAAGTTCATGAAGTTTTCAACCCCCTCGACATATGCAGCGGAGAATCTTCGAGCAGAAGTTATCCAAGTCTTATCCATCTGTTAGACATACAAATTAGTTCTTCTACTATATATTATAGGAAAAACATATATGCTTTTTTATAAAGTCCAGAAAAAATACCTAGGTCAATGTCTAAATCTATGGCAAGATATTTGGATAAGCAGATCTAAGTAACGAAATATATGTAAAGCTAATTCACTAAACAAATTTGAGTGGTAAATTATGGCAGGCTATTTCAGCAGTCAATGAGGCCAAGCACACAGCCGTCGAAGGCCATCTGAGCAACAAAGATCGAGCATAAAATGGCGACATGCTATTTCACCTAACATATTGGCTACTAGACCATGGCAATCTACTTCACAAAAAATATATGGCAGGATATTTTAGCAACTAATCAAGCGTGGCATGCCATCTCAGCAAAGTAGATTGAGTGCAGAATAGGGAAACAATGCTTCTTAAGCAGAGCATATTGACTGTAAACTATTTCGGCAAACAGTGAGATTAACAGCGTCTATCAGCTAGTAACATTCAGTGCTACTCCGACATGCACGGGGCCTCAGTCTAGAATGCACGTACCATTGGAGAAGCTGAATGTCATGCGTCTCCACAAGAACGTCGCAAGCGGTGGCGGCGCGGCTGGAGGGCGCAGTCTACGAGAGCATACTGTGGGAGTGAGAGGGTCATCGTGCGTCCCCTCGATGAACCGTGGCGCCGACATATCGGCGCGGCGGGGAGTGCGGCTTTGGCGAAGCGAATGGAGTGGAGGCGGCCGAGGCAGGGGGGTTGGGGAATATTATTGGCTAGTTGGCCAAAGGGCAATTGAATTTGGGATTTGGGGGAATTTTTGGGGGGAATTTTTGCGTAGTGGGTGGGGGAATTTGGCGCATGGTCGGTTTATCCAAATGTGGCCCCACGTGTCAGTGAAGAGGCAAGCCGAAGCGCATTCCGTTTGCGTGAGCTGTGTGCAGGACCGATCGTGTGAGTGGTGCAATGCGACCACGACAGGCGTGTTGTGAGTGTACCTCCTTTTTATTTTCAAACTTGGTGCTTCACGCAATCCATCGATACTACTACTAGTGCCTAAGATAAATTGTGTATGTATTCTACCCATGTGTTTATTTTACATCGCATGTTAGCTTTGCCTCGGGTCAAACCTTCTAAACTTAGTCCAAGTTTATACACACAAAAAATGAATCATCATTCAATATATTTTCATACAATATATATTACTATTATTGTGAAAGTTCATATAAACCGGACGAGATTAATGCAAACACGACAGATTGTCATTACATTTCAAACTTTTATAGGACAGAAAAAGAAAAGAAACCCAACCATAAACCTATTCTACGGCGGAGGCCAACGTCCACTTTTCTTGTACTTCCTCATCGACGAGGACGTCCTCCATCTGCCGTCTCCATGAACGGCGGCGGGTTTCAAAGACCCGTCAAGTGAATGTGCGGTCTCCGGCAAGGAAGAGTAGAACATGGGAGACGGCCGGCCAGTTGGCACATGATGCCCTGTCACCTCCCATGCCCTACTCATCCTCGGAGGAGTGCCGACCACGGCGATGCCAATGGACGTGAGGTTGATCATGATGGACGTAGACGGTCCGTTGCTTGACCTGCCACTTGCGCCACCGAATGTTGGATGGCGGCAACTAGGACGCGTGGCTGGCAGTGCTCCCTTCATCGGGCGCTAGTGTGGCCACTGCTTATGCGGTCGCGTCCACGTCCGGCTATGTCGGTATTGCATTGTGAGCGGAGAGTTGAGAAAGGGCGGTGACCTCGAGCTTTATCTCCAAAGACAAGCTCTCCCGCAGAGTGTTCCTGCTCACGGTCATGGTGGATGTGGTTCCAGGTAGGAGGATGCGCTATGGTGTGGAGTTTAGCTGGGCGTTGCCGCTTTATGTAGTGCATTTCGGCAAGGCCAAGTGTCCGGGTGCGTCAATAAGTCACCGGAGTTGGTTCCTCGGGCAGCGAGCCTGCTTTATGACGGCATACGGACAGACGACATAAATGTGGGTAGCTTGCGTTGGCTGGGAACGCACGCGCATGACGACGCGAGAGATGAGGGTTTTTTGTGTGCCAGGGTTAGTCAGCTGCGGGCATGGCAACATTGGACATGCCCTTCGTGAAAGATGACCCGACATGGTCTTAGGTCCTGGGGATGCAGTTGGCCGCGCTAGAACACTCCGCGGACACATCACGGTGCGCGCGCACTTCGGCGCCCCGTGTATCCTCGACAAGCTGGGTGTTGATCTGCTGGTCGTGCCACAGTGGCAGCGCCACCCTCGGCACCCTGAAGCCGAGCGTATCCAGCGATGATGAGCGTGTCGGTCACCACAGTCGCTATGCCCAGAGGCGGTGTGGGAGCTTCGCCACATTGCTGGCCCCCACGACCCACATGAATGGTTGCCGGTGGCGAGGAGGTCATGCGCCAGCTCCTCCATTGGACTAGTTTGTGCCATGTCATCCCGACAGGTGTGCCCCACATGTCGGTTTCCCTGTTTTCCCGGCAAAATTCGAGCGTCGGTATGGCCTCATTAACGCTCGGCCGACCTCTCTCTCTTCTAGTCTAGTAGTATCCGTACATGACGCGGGAAGGGGAGGGAGATGGACGCGGTTTTCCCTCAACTGTGGTCCCACAAGCGAGCAAAAATGCAAGACGAAGGGCATTCCTTTCAGTGAGCGACGTGCAGGGTCCACCATGCCAGGGTGCAACACGAACATGCCAAGAGTGATGTACACCGTCCATTTGTTATGAACTTGCATACTTCGAGTACTCCTTTTTTTGAACACAGTACAGACGCAAGCGCTCATACATGCGCGCATACACTGACCCCTATGAACGCACACACGCACCCCTATGAGCACCTTCGAGAGACTGAGCCGTCATATCTATAATACTATACTAGCATGATGCCAGTGCATTGCACGGAACATCAAGATCTTATGGGAGAAAAGTTTGGACGAGGGAAGGCCTTATTATCTGCAAATGTGGAGAGGAGTGCAGGTAAATTTTCATAGTTTCCTTTCTATCCATTAGATATAGATCGGACGGCCTATATTCGAGGATGGCAGGCACGCCATCATCACCAACTCTGTTTTTTATAAGAATAGAGATCTCTACTCTTATCTACTCTCGGTGATGATGGTGTGCCTGCCATCTTGCAATATTGACCGTCCAATCAACATCAGACGGATAGAAAGCAAACGACGGCAATTTTGCAAAATGATACCCGCACCTGTCTCGTTCATCCTTATCTCCCAAAACTTCATTGTTTAGTAAAGTAAAACGAAGCCTCTGGAATAATATGGCATGTTGGGCGCTGCCTGCGTCGTCCATCCCCATGCCTCCGCTAAGTCTAACCACCTATCACCACCGTGCCCCATTCCTCCTCACGTTATCTCTCATGTTTCTCGAGATATCATTTTTCAATGAAATTCTTGGGATACCATTTTTTCGATGAAATTCTCGAGATATCATTAGTTTTTACACATGGGATTACTCCTTCATGGGTCACAAAAGGTGTTTCGTAAAAGAATTCATCCTGATGTTTCGTCCAATGTACGGGCATCTTGCTAGTCATCTTGAGATTTACAAAGTCACCACGTCGTCGTCGATAGCAACGGTGGGGAGGTCCGGACGTATGCCATGTGAAGCTCCGAAACTTTGGTCCCATCCCACCCCACAACTCTCCAGGCTCCAGCCATCCGGCTTTGCAAACCACAACCTTCGATTGATCGGTCGTCACTGGAACCACTATTCACACCACAACCTTCGATGCTCGACCTACGCCAGCTACTTGCCGGCCGGTCGCCACTGCCTCAAAACCACACCTCCTCTCCAGCCCATTCCCCTAGCTTTCGATCCCCTAGCCCGCATCAATCGTCCCCTAGTTCACCGGAAAGCCATGGTGCGCCGCAAGATCACGTACTACAAGATGTCGACGCTAGAGCGCCGCGTAAAAATCGCGGCGGCGGTCGGCGCCATAGACCTCCGTTCCCAAGCTCGCTTTGCGGCGGGCAAATCCCTGAGTACTCTGGAGCCAAGCTCCAAGGAGGAGGAAGTCAATCCAATGTTCATCGCTAAGGTCGTGGTGCAGAAGGCCCCTGATGCATATGATATGATGGACGTCGACTTTGTGCCTGCATCCGGGTCCCCCATGGTGCAGGAGGACCAGCAGTTCAACCTGGCAATCCTAAAGGAGGACCAAGAGGCGGAGGCTCAACTCGACGCGGAGCACACAGATGCCACTGCCATCGAGGCCCTCCTACAGGCGGAACCGAATGTCGTGGATGTGAACCGAGCAGCGGAGGCTCAACTTGACACGGAGCACACAGATGCCGCTACCATCGAGGCCCTCCTGCAGGCGGAACCGGACGTCTTGGACTTGAACCGGGCGGTGGAGGTTCAAGTCGACGCGGAGCGCGCGGATGCCGCTGCCATCAAAGTCCTCCTGCAGGCGGAATCGGACATCATGGACGTGAACCGGGCAGTGCACACGTCTGTGCAGAGGGCCTGAACGCTCCGCATGAACAATTTTCTTGAGTCGAAGGACAACCATGGTGCGGAGACACACATCGATAGCTACAGCAGGTTCGCGCCGGCAGCCAAAGACAACGAGGTCGTCTCATTCGGCTAGCAGTGATAGTTTTTCTTTATGTTTTTGTTTTTAGGGATCTTTTGTTGTCTAAAAACATATATTTATGCAAGTCGCCTAACTTTCAGCATTTGGGTCAGTCGACCATTTCAGGCGGTTGGATTAATATCCTACATCTCCTAACCCTTTTTCTTCCTCACCTCTTCTTCTACCCCAACAGACCACCGCAAGGGCCGCACAGATCATCCCCAACATGCGGCGAGATAAACATATTGTATGAACGAAAATTATGTGTCAGCGGTAGGATGGCTGAGTTTGGTTTGATCACATGCGGTAGCACGTGTCGGTGAGGCTGCGTTCCCTAAGGTTTGCGGCATGCAGGAGCGACTATGAGAGGGTGCGGTGTGACTGCTACCGCCATGAGCAAGTGTGCCTCCTTTTCATTTTGAAAAACTTTAGGCAAGCTTGGCAAAAATGTGTGGCGAAGTACGGCAATGCAAGGCCTAGACCCAAACAGGATATAAGTACGTACGTACTACTTATGTTAAAAAACAAAGGCGGGGTTTTCCTCTGCGGGATTGATCGATACAAATCCTCGTTTGACGTGTCAATTAATGCGTATTTTTCTCTCCAATGCCCAAAGAGCTAACCATCTGACTCTTCATTGCTTGATTAATGCAGCGCCATGCAAACCAACCTTCTCACTTCCGCATGCATGCAAGGGTATATTAATGTTCTTGGTTGATAGTACGAGGCAAACCCCATCAATTTTGCCTCGATTAGTGTTAGTGGCCTTCTGCAAATTGTATTTGATACTAGCCTTGTATAAAAAAATGGAGGTAGTAACTCTTTGACTTCCTTCCCCATTGCGGTGACGTCGATGATATCTCGAATGTTGTGGATTTGGCGAAGTGCATTCGACGGAGCACACCATTGAGGGAGACCACGCTAAGTCATTCGCATGTGCCACCTGCATGCCAAGACAACTTCCTTCTTTGCATCCAGGAAGTCCGTTGAACCAAAGGCGGCGTAAATGTACTAGTACTACACAATAGCGTCGTCCATCCAGCTTAGTGTGGTAAGGTGGTTTCTCGAAGAAGACGATGGAGAAGTGGAGTCAGCGAAGAGTGAAATGATGGTTGCTTCGTCCGTGCTTTGTGATTTGACGCCTCACTGCTTGTTTATTTGTGAACATGGGAGTAGACTTTGTGCTCTATACTATACATGCGTCCAAGCACGGGAGAAAGAGGAGACAGGTTGCATTTTTCTATTCTTTCAATCAATCAATTAGGGAGCTTCGGTTCCATCTTTTTGGCTTTGGTAGCACCCTCCACAATGGTTCCCATCGATGCCAAAAGCTATTTTCACAATCGGCTACACAATGTAGATGCCCTTAACCATACCACTTAGTTTTGCTACTGTGTGCTATCTATACAAATCTCGATTATATTGATCTAAAAAATTACAGTATCAAGATTAGTAAAAAGGAGGTGATTTTGCCACGCGGAAGGCGGGGGAGGTTTCTTATTTTTAGAGGGCGTTGGCCTGGCAGTTTGCTAACATGCGGTCCCACGTGTCAGTGCTTTACCAAACTGATCCGCGTCCCACATGAGGTAGAACAATGATAGAAGCAACACACGGTTACCTTGAAGAAGACGAGGGAGAAGCGGATTCAGCAACGAGTGAAATGATGGTTGCTTCGTCCCTCCAACTTTTTTTTAGAATCACTTCGTCCCTCCAACTTTAATGCAGGAAAGGTGCAGCTTTGTGACTTGACGCCTCATTGCTCATTACTATGCCAGCGCCATGACCGTGGTGCTTCACCCCTGCTACTCTGCATTGTTATTTCGATATGTCACGTGGACCCGGTTGCTGGATGTCCCACATGTCGGCGAAAGGGAGTAGAACATTTATGAAAGCAAGTGCTCCACTCTTATGACGGGGGAGTACACGACACGGCGGCCCAGTGAACTGTTACTTGTACTGTAGTACTACTATACTTTTGCTCTTTCACATGATACATCGATACAGGAAAGGATGGGATTTTCCCCGCGCGGTAGCTGACACTAATAGCCATACATTTCAAAGGCCATTTTAATGTATGCAAACTGAATAATTAAGTAACAATATGAGATCTAGTAAAACTAAAAACACATATGATTTATTGTGTTAGAGTGTAGTAGTAGTGCTGTATTGCATAGTTGTTAGATGTAATATGCGAGAACGTGTAGAGATGTACTTTTCGAGGGCCTATAGAGAGAAATTGGGCATAAAGTGGATTCAAACATTTGTATTCTTCATAGAATTTGTAACTCATATCTACAGGTTGTGTGGTAAACGTGAATGCTTGTTCGCTCTTACGAAACCGGTACAACAATAATGGGGTGGCGTGCGCCAATTTAGGAACTGGCACGTTGGCCTACTCAGCTCCACACAAAGAGCGAGAGAAGAGATAAATATACTGGCAGTCAGTGTATTTCAAGCAAAAAGCATAATATGGTCACCGAACTTCAGAATACGCTCATTACGGTCACTATATACGTTTTGCGTTGATTATACGGTCACATGCTCACTGTTTAGCATCGGATTGCACTCTGTTGACCGGCCAAATAGTCTACGTGGCACTATCTTGAATGGTTAAATTGACCATGTTCCTTGTGGGTCCCACCTGTCAATTCGCATAGGAAAAAAGTAAGATATACACAAATTTACGCAGACGCGACAAGACTCCAACACATGTGCGGGAATCACCTGGTTGTCTATGAGTCTGATGTGTGCGCATGCATGTGTAGGTTGAGCACTTGAGCGTGAGCATGTCTGTTGGTCGTGTGGTGTGTGCATGCATGTGTGCGTGTGTGCTTGTGAGTGTCGCGTGTGTGCGTTTGTGCGTGTGTACGTGTGTGAGTGTTGTATGCGTGCGTGGCTGCGTGTGTACATGTGAGTGTTGCATGCATGCAGTTCGTGTGGATGTGTGCGTGTGTGTATAACCACCACACCAGATCTTGTGTGTTAAAAAAGATGGCTCGTCATACCAATACAAGTCCACCTTGTCCGCTGTGCCCGCGGTCATGACTTCGAGCCACCATCCAATATTTTTTTATCATTTGTTTTCATTCTTATATATGCCGACAGGTGGGCCCAATGGTAGTGAGATAATGTGATGCAACACTAGAGGGGCCACGTGGAGCGTTTAACTGATCAACTAGTCGTGTCTTGAGAAAATACAGAGTTGTACGGTGAGTCCGTGACTGTGTAATAACCACACAACATAAATGGCGACCGTAATGAGTGGATTCTAAAGTCGAATGTATGTATCGTGCTTTCACTTCAAATACAATGATCGTCACTGTATATATCGCAAGAGAAAGATGAAACATGCGTGAATCCGCAGGGGGCATACTTTTAGGGGACCTGGAGATAGTTCGTGTACGTACGTGGAAGGGGTGTAGAGGGGGTGTATGCGATGGAGAGAGAGATGCTCTTCGTTTCTCTTTATTCAAAAGGAATGTTGTATGCGAAAGGAATGTTCTATGCGAAATAAACATGAAGAGAGGGCTTTTTTGATCAATGGGGTACGTGATGTAACATGTGTGAATGTGTAGTTGACGTATTTGGCCGGGCCTAGAGAGGGTATGTGTATGTATTACGTATTCGAGAGAGGCATGGATAGAGGGGCCGGCGGGGGTGGGGACATGGGAGAGATTGCACAAGAAATAAGAGAGGACTAGAGAGAGAGAGAGAGAGAGAGAGAGAGAGAGGGAGAGAGAAATAGGATTTCACAGCGAGAGATCCCCTTGAGTGTGTATATGCAAGGGGGAGGGGATAGAGGCACGAGGAGAAAATATTTTGTGTGGTGTCTGTGTTGGTATGGTTGGTGTGAAGATAACGAGACCTAGGGGTAGAGGATGTGTCACCGTGTGACGTCCGGTGGGCGAAGGTGAGGCCCTTGGTTCAATTCCATCCTGCGCCACATTGGTAGGCCCGTGACGCATTCAGGGAGACCCATGGAGGACTAGCCGTACAAGACAAAGATACCAGATCGTGAAGGCGTGTCCACTGACAAAGCCGGCTAGGATTTGTAACCATAGGTCCTCGTGCTAAGGTAACCCCTTATCTCTGATATTACCATTCATCCAACCTAACTTTAAGGGGCATCCTACAAAATGCTCTGCTAGAATCATACTCATCAATTAGGAAGAGAGGTGGAGACAATGCATGCGAGACAGGCCTAAAGATAATGTGTGTGGGGGAGATACGTAGGTAGGTCTATGTATATAGAAAGGGTCGATGGGGATTGTGCGTGTGTGTGCGTGTGAAAGGAAGAGTGCTTGTGATAAAGGTTAGTGAAAACAGTCGTAAATGGTTGCCAGAGGGAGGGATGGTGATATCGAGAGCATGTCTGCGAGAAAGACACCCCGAGAGAGAGAGAGTGTGTGTGTGAGCATGTGTGAGAGACCACCGATGGATATACACCGTGTGCGCTTATGTGTGAGAGAGAAAGTCAGCGTGTGTGTGAGGAGGGGCCTATGGAAAGTGAAACTACACGTAAAAGACTGATGTACACATTGATTAAAAATATAAATTGTATCCAAATATTAGGATGGGATCATGATATTTGTAATTCGTGTAAGGAACGGTCAATGATCTGTCAGACATCTATATTCTATCGAATTTGAGCATGTCTATGTTATTATTCAACATAATTGATCCACAGAGTCAGTATAATGAACTCCAAACAATGCATCGCTTTAGCAATTCAAATATAACTGTGAGTATAGTTCATGTTGTGTGCATAAAGCACACACGCAATGAACATTATAAATAGCTAGCTATGAACTAGCATACATTTTAATTCAACTTAAGGTGGTTTAAAAAATTTGAATTCAACATGAAGTCCATTCAGTTATTTGAATTCGAGATCATGGCATTTGTAAATCATACGTAAATTATGGGGGCACCAATCTTTGCTCTGCTTTTGTACATAATAGCATATATAGTCGTGTACAAAATAGATTCAAATTTACCTCCTCCATTCCAAAATAATCGTAGTTATAGGATTTTCAAGTGTCAAATTTCAAAAAGAAGCGCATAATTTAATGAGGTTTTCAAACATACAAGGTCGAATTTAATGTTGTCTATTTAGGTCAATCCTCAAACCTCAAGAGTATTCTAAACGTGAATGCTTCTATTTCCAAATTTCAAACAAAGTGCCAAAAGAGCCTCTACTCGCCCGGAACCGCATGAGACCAATGTTTGGTAGAAGGAAATTATTTTTCTAACTTAGAACCATGAAGCCTACCGGCCCGATGTATATAGCTCTAAACCGTGGTAGGTTTGTAACTTCATCTAGATGCCACACAACCGCCTCTAAAAAACATTCGTACACCATGCTTGCCTAAACACACATTTGCTCGGCAGAAATCGCTCCTGCCCACTATTTGGGACACCTCATATTATCGTCCTACCCCCGCCCTGCGGTAGGTCCGAAATTTAAGAGGGAGGAAAAGTTTGTACTTTCCCCAAATTTCAAAAAAGCGTGTCCCACCTGTTCAAAACAAAAACAAAAACAAGTGCATCCCAGACCGAAACATGGTTCCCTCTTAGCACTACTAGGAAAAGGCCTGCTAGTGGCGCACCTATTTTGCCTACTAATGGCGCACTACAGGTGCGCCACTAGCATCACGCCATTAGAATTTTATACTAATTGCGCACCAGGGAGTGCGCCGTTAGTATATCACACGGTGCGCCATTACTATCTGACCTAGTAATGGCGCACCACATAGAAGTGCGCCATTAGTTTCAAATTTTTTTCAAATATTTTTTCAGATTTTTGTTTCAATTTTTTTTCTTAATCTCGGGTCACTATGGCTTAATCTCGGGTCAATATGCTTAATATCAAGTCAAATCGCACTCCGTGGTCAAACTTTCCGGAAGGTTGCCCATCCTCACACTACTCCAGCCCGAGCACGCTTAACTTCGCAGTTCTATCCAACCCCAGCACCACCTCACTTAACAGGCACTTGTTGATATATCTATCATATCAATCCTATTAAACCTTGTTGATGTATAGGACTCTGTTCATGTTCATGACTATGATGAAATTTTCAAAAATATTTCAAACTTCCCGGTCATATTACGTATCATTTTTTGAAAAAAAATCCAAAAAAAATCCAAAACTTTTTTTCTGTTACTAGTGGTGCACCTAGCAAACGGTGTGCCACTAGTAAGTTTGAAATTTTTCCCATTTTTCCCCTCTAGATCTTAACAGCCCCGTAACTTTTTTCTGTTAGGTTTTTGAGGATTTTGAAAAATTTTAACGGGGTTCCCCCCGGTAGATGATTTTTCATATAAAAAACTTTTTAATCCGAGTTCGTATGCAAAAGTTATGCCCATTTTACAAATTCCAGA